>NC_086008.1:20692700-20992700 GCF_030014385.1 Trichomycterus rosablanca | reverse complement strand
AGGGTGGTGTATTTCTGGTTCTGGTCATTAAAATATGTAGCCAAATGACTGTAAGCCTCAATGTATGTTTTGACGACCTTTACTTACATGGTTTTAACATTGTGTACAGTTATGTTTTCAATTTGTTACAGACAGAGTGATGCCATTGGTCCATTTCTGCTACTGCCTATCTTTACAGCCTAAAGCTCTGGCACCAAATTCCTTAAGGTCATCTGTCCATGACCTTAGTCTGAGGCCAAATTGTGCAACAAAACACAAAAGCAAGTCCAAATTCAAACCCAACAAAGTTGACTTGAGCTCAAGCTCCGCCACTCACGGTGCAGCCAGTGACGATGCCGTCTCCGCCGGCACACAGCAGACTGTCTTTCAATAGAGGACCCCACCAGTCGGGTTTGGAGCAGGTGGCGTGGGCGTCAGAGCCTGCTGGAGCTTGTCTGCGATGGGACCTCCAGCTGAAACACATCACAGCAGCGTCTTAAAACAGTTTCTACCTGAACACATGGACTAACGTTTAGTGCCACCAGGTGCCACCACACTTACTGGAGAGTCTGCCCCAGCCGGTGATGTAGCAGGGGTAGTTGTTGGTCAGGATGGTGCCGGCAGGTGGAATGCAGGCCAGTTGCACGGTGTCACTCAGAGTCACGTGTTCAGAGAGCTTAATCAGAGTCAGAGAGTAAAAACACCAGTTTGGATGTATTTTGGATTTTGAGTGAGCTATAAAATTCCTTAAAACTTTATAAATGTAAAAGCATGATTTAAAACCTGTACTGCTTTTAAATGAGCACAAGACATCTGTTAAGAACTTAGGCTATAAGCTGGCATCAGACTGTAGTTATAGTGATAGATAAGTGATGATATACTGGAGGTGTGGTGATTAAACATTTATATAAACCTTTATATTTATTTTATTACCTGTTTATTACCATGTACTTCCAATGTAAGTTTTATTAAGCTGCATTTTCAAAACAAACCTTTACTTTGTTCTTAATTTGTTTGACAAGTGGTAAAACATTACAGCTCAACATATTTTTTATAAATATGAAGGATTTGTGCTGAATCTGTCAAATTAAAAGTTGTTGGAAGGTTTTTATATAACCATACAGAACAAACGTTGTTACTGAGAGCTTCATTTCGACTTTCTACGATCTTGGACCAAGGAAAGAAAACGAGGAGACGACATTGAAGGAATGAGAAAGACTTCAAGTCTCCATCCTGTCGAAAAACATATTTTGCATTCCATAATCTACAGCGCCATCTTGAGGAACTGAAACACAAAACCACTTCCAATGTACGACTGATTTACACGGTTTATATCTCAATTTTTAGACGATTGCTGTAGAATTTCGGACTGGAATTTGAATTCTTACAGTCTTTTGCTTTGAGGAAATTTCTGGGGGAACTGGACCTACCACGACCCTGACCAGGACAAGGCGGTTGTATAATATAAAAATGAAATTAACAACAAAAGTAGTATTATTTAATATCAAAAATATTATTATTATTATTATTATTATTGTTGTTGTTGTTGTTGTTGTGGGTAGCCCTGTCGCCTCACAGCAAGAAGGTCCTGGGTTCGCTCCCCAGGCGGGGCGGTCCGGGTCCTTACTGTGTGGAGTTTGCATGTTCTCCCCGTGTCTGCGTGGGTTTCCTCCGGGAGCTCCGGTTTCCTTCCACAGTCCAAAAAAGCATGCAGTCAGGTTAATTGGAGACACTGAATTGCCCTATAGGTGAATGTGTGGTGGTGTGGACTGGCGCTCCGACGGTGTTACTGTGTGCCTTGCGCCCATTGAAAAGCTGGGATAGGCTCAAGCACCCCCCGCGACCCTGATTGAATAAGCGGATAAGACTGAGTGAGTGAGTGTTGTTGTTATTATGTAGATAGACAAAACAATGAAATAATAACAATAATGACATTATGACATTGTTAATAGTACTAAATAATAAATATAACTATACGAATAATAGCACAATAATAATAATTTAATAACAACAACGATAATAATTATAGCAATAATAAAAATAATAATAAATATGAGCCGTTTTCAAAAGCAGCTTAGTGATTGGTCAGGCTGTGTACACGATTAACCAATGGAAGTAAGGAGGCGGGCTTTACAGAATACGGGTATTACACACGCAAAAAAAACACAGCTTGCCATGTTGAAAATCAGGCCGAGTCTCAAACCACATATAATGCACTAGCTAGGGTGCAATATAATGTACGAGCAGGATAACTAGTGCACTAATTTTACACACTTTGTAGTACAGTTGCGTACGGATTGGAATTCAGCCCGGGGGTTTGGACCTTCAACTTCTTCCTGTATCCCTCAGTAGAGAGGCTTTAGCAGAACGTTAAATCTGAATGACAGAGATTGAAATCAAAGTAATACAATAATAATAACAATAATAAATTAAGAAATATTTAACTTAAATTCGCTCTCGAGGTCATTAATATAACACATTCAGCTGCAGTAGTGTTTGCTATCAAAGTGGAAGTTCTAGACCAGTTCTATCCCACTACTGACTGGTACAGATTTATAAATCATACTGGGTGAGATAAACTAATGTTTATTTATCTATTTACTTAATTTTATATATAATACAATCACTGTAAAAGCTGTAAAGCATGCATTGGTGCTATTAATACTTTTTAATGTATAAATAAGTTAATTATATTATTATATAATAATATTAACAATTCAGCTTTTGAATTATTATCTAACCATCTTGAATAGGGTCGCAGTGGGTCAAAAGTCAGCCAGAAGCACAGGGTGCAAGGCAGGAATACACCCGTTAAGAGCTCCAGACAGTCACACCTTGGAAATATGTAAAGCAAATCCACCTTCTGCATGTTTTTGTCAGGAAGTGAAGAACAGTCATCGACTGAATCCAAGGTTTGAATTCAGGTTTCATGGCGGCTCGGTGGGTAGCACTGTCGCCTCACAGCAAGGAGGTCCTGGGTTCGATCCCCAGGTGGAGTTTGCATGTTCTCCTGTGTCAGTGTGGGTTTCCTCCGGGTGCTCCGGTTTCCTCCCACAGTGCAAAGATGTGCAAGTGAGGTGAACTGGAGCTTGTCCATGACTGTGTTTGATATTAAACTTGTGAACTGATGAATCTTGTGTAACGATTACATACACTGTTCAATAATTATAATAATAATAATAATGAGGACAGCATGGTGGCACAACAGGTATAATAGACGCTGCACATCTCCAGGTTTTCTCCCCCTTTTGCAGAAACATGCAGTGGGTGGATTTGCTTCTCTTAGGACCTGGTGAGCAAATATGTGAACGTATGTTGGTTTGAAATAGATTTGCACCCTATCTAGGGTGTATTTTGGCCTTGCTTCTAATGTTTCAGGGTAGTGTTGGACCCACTGTGACAGGAACCAGGATGAAGCTGTTTTTTATAACGTATGACAAATTAAAAATGTTTTACTCACTGCTTGGTTACTCAGGTACACCTATCTAGCCAAATCGCACCCATGATGTCATGTTTCACGTTTCAGGACGGACAGCGAGCGATGCCCCTGTTTCGGCAGCCGGAGGTCAGGAGCGAGAGGGAGAAACAGAAGCCGAAGAAAAGGAATCGAAAGCACGAGTGTGACGAAGACGAGGATCCTTCATCCCTGAGGCGTCTGTGTATCCTCAACCTGGCTGAGAACATGAAGGAGGTGTGGACGCAGGACTACGCTCAGAATTACATGGATCGTTATTTCTTCAGATACATCATGGGACCCTTCAGCCTGCTGCGTAGGTATTCGAACGACCGAGAAGGTGCCGAATGATGTTTGTCTTTTAATACAGACGGTCATGTGCATGGTAACTTCATTAAATAGTTGAAATCAAATCAGCAATCATGGTTCTTACCTAAGCAGTTGAATGAACTGAATCTGAAAACAAAGTTATCTGATGCCTGTAAATCAGATCAAGGCTCAGTTAAGGGGAAATGTACATGGTGTCCACATACTTTTGGCTACATAGGGAATGTGGATGTATGATTTGGAAGCTTTTGAAACCCCATTCGATTAAATTCCTGTCCGGATTTTCCAGCATGAAGATAAAAATGAGTTGTTGTGTGTTGAAACACATTCCTTTAGCATGGTGCCTGGAGCAGCTTGTTTGTTTAGAGCTGAAATTGTCCACCCATCCTATTTGAAAGCAAAATAGCAGAATATGGATGAAAATGAGAGATTTAAAGATTTAATTGGTTCCTTGGGTGACGTATGTTGTGTGTGTTGTGTAGCTGGAGATCTGATCGAGGAGCTGCTTTATGTTCTATCTAAGAGGAATCTGATTTCGAGGGCAGCGCTGCACCTCCTGCTGCTTCCTCAACTGAACTCGCTCTCGCTGTCGCGCTGCAGCAACCTCGTCACTGCCAACCTCTGTGCCCTCGTTTCGGCACGATGCCAGGTAACACACACACACACCCCACACACCTAACCTCTGTACCCTCAACAACACGTCTGGTAACCTTTTCATATACATAGGGTCTGTCCGAAAACCTAGTGATCTCTCTACACAGATGTATTTTATGTTATCCTACGCTCCGCTTAGCTTCTTTAAAATGCTCCTACTGAGGCGCCTTAATTCTAAGTGATAATCTGACTGAATAACGAGGGAGGGACGTCCGACGTGCGGCACGACTTTTCTCACAAAAAACTACAAACATGGCGGACGAATCAACGCGGAGTTCTTTTCAAATGTAAATAAATTCTCATTGATGTTTAATCCGTATAAAGGTGCACGAGTGTCGTTTATTTGTAAATTCGAGCTCATCCGGGACAGTTTAGCCGTTTTCGGTACACGGAGGGAGACGTTAGCTGGCGTGCTAGCGGGTCGTGCCCTTAACCCATTGGTTTGAATGGCCTGAGGCTAAATGTGTTAGCCTACTCAGCGAAAAACTGAGGTGACGTAATCACGGTAATCGCTGTCTAAATAATAATAGAACGTCTAAACAATCTGCCTTATTAGAATCCTCTTTACTGAGGCAGCTGCCCAGGTAGGCAGTGGACAGCAAGGCAGCTCACTAGGTTTTCGAACAGACCCATAGCTGCATGTTCAGATGGATCCAAAGTTCTTCATTTGGATTTTGGCACCAGTTTAACTCAGTCTGACCGATACTGTGCAGGAAACCAGCGCCAAAGGAGCTATTCCTTAGACATTCATATTTGGCAGCTCATGGGTTCAGGAACATTTTCACCTTTGTAATTTGTTTTTGTCTTCCTCAGTCTTTGAAGTCTCTAGATCTGAGTGGAGCTCTGAACGTTTCCCCATCAGCTCTGTGTTCCCTCCTGAGCGGTCTGTCCCGCCTGCAGTCGCTCTCTTTGTCTGGAACTCCTTGTGACCCTGCCGTGATCTCAACCATAGCCCGGGAGTGCCCAGCTCTCCATCACCTGGACGTCTCCCGGTGCCTTCGCTTGCGCCCGGGCTCCTTGCTGCCCCTGGGATGCAGAGGGCAAAACCGTCTCTCCAGCTTGCTGGCGACAGATATCGGCATGGGGGAGGGTGAGATCGACGCGTGTGCTGCGGCTGCTTTTCTGATGCTCGGCGTGCCCGGTCTGCGGCGCCTGGCGTCTGAGGGAGTCGGAGGAGCTTGCGAGGTGTTCGAAAATAAGGCTTTTGATCTGACGGAGGGGTTTACCTGTAGACAGGGGGTGCCTGGTCTTAAGGAATTATGGGACAGGAGAATTGGTGGAAATACGGAGACGGAATGCGTCCAACCAGCGGATGATAGTTTCACGTTGGAGGAGGAACTGGGAGGGTTGTGCTTAGATAAAACGAGGGGCAGTGAAGAGAAGACTGGTGAGTTTGGGTCAAGATCGCCAGATACCTTCAAACTACGTCTTCGAGAGGTACAAGGTGTGTCTCTTAAGAGTCTACAGGCCGTTGCCAACTTGTGCCCCGAGCTTTCGTCTATTTCTCTGAACTGCCACGACGATTTTAACGACGAAAGTGAGACCCGCAGCACACTTTTAACCCAAGGCCTGGAGAGGTGGTCGGGTCGCCTGCTCTCCCTGTCCCTGCAGTTCCCCGGACCTCTCTCGGACTTGGTTCCGGCTCTGGAGGCTTCCGGGTCGAGCCTGCGCCACCTCACTCTGGAGGGGGTCCAAGCCGACGGGAATCTTCCCTTCCTAGCCCTCGTTCGTGCCTGTCCCAAACTCAACACCCTCGTGGTTCACATCGATCCTCCACCATCAAACCAGGAATATGATGATGATGATGATGAAGGTATAGAAGACTGGAGTCTACCGTGTCTTCCAGACCTCCAGACTTTAACACTAAAGTAAGTACAAAAGGTGTTTAGACTCTGGGTGGGCGGGGCTAGTCTGTATTATATACGTATCTAATAACGATAACAACCGGTTCACGACCTCCGTTTGACAGTTTCTCGCTGGACGAGAGGCAGCTGAGGCCTGTTTTGTGCTGGACGGCCCTGAAGGGGGTGCTGTGGTCCTTGCTGAGGGGCGCCCCGCACCTCCACGCGCTGTCCCTGGTCGCCGCACCATGCCGCCTGGATCCCGTGTTCCGACTGGTCCTGGGTCGACACACCGAGCCGCTGCGGCGCCTCAGACACGTCAGCCTGAAGCGCTCGGACGTCACGGCGGAGACGGCGACGCGACTCGTGCACGCCTGCGGCCGCCTGGCCACCCTGGACGTGAGCGGCTGCCGGTCCATGAGCCTGAGCAACGTCAATAAGTTAGAAAGCCGAGCCCGCAGGAGGCGCCACAGACTACAGATCACATGGACGTGAGGAAAACGGATTGAAATGTGTTTTAATTTATATTAAAACATTACACTACATGGCCAAAAGTATGTGGACACCCTGTCATCTCTGCAAAACAACAGACGGTGGTGGGTTAGTGGTTAAGGGTCTGGACTTCCATTAATTTAGCCACGTAGAGTATCTACGAGAGTAAACTGAAATACACGAATGAACAATGTTGATGTATTGATTTGCCCCCTACCCCACTTTCACTTCTTGTTTGAACCACGGTTGGCATTTATTACAACCTGTACTCCGTTTGAATGTCTAAATAAATTATGCACTTATTAAAAACAATTTCTCTCCGTTATTACAGGTTATAAGTGCTCTGTACTGGTTATAAGAGCTCTGTACTGATTATAAGCGCTCTGTACTGGCTCTGTACTGTTATAAGAGCTCTGTACTGGTTATAAGCGCTCTGTACTGGCTCTGTACTGGTTATAAGAGCTCTGTACTGGTTATAAGAGCTCTGTACTGGTTATAAGCGCTATGTACTGGTTATAAGAGCTCTGTACTGATTATAAGCGCTCTGTACTGGTTATAAGAGCTCTGTACTGATTATAAGCGCTCTGTACTGGCTCTGTACTGTTATAAGAGCTCTGTACTGGTTATAAGCGCTCTGTACTGGTTATAAGAGCTCTGTACTGGTTATAAGTGCTCTGTACTGGTTATAAGCGCTCTGTACTGGCTCTGTACTGTTATAAGAGCTCTGTACTGGTTATAAGCGCTCTGTACTGGTTATAAGAGCTCTGTACTGGCTCTGTACTGGTTATAAGCGCTCTGTACTGGTTATAAGAGCTCTGTACTGATTATAAGCGCTCTGTACTGGCTCTGTACTGGTTATAAGAGCTCTGTACTGGTTATAAGTGCTCTGTACTGGTTATAAGAGCTCTGTACTGGTTATAAGCGCTTTGTACTGGTTATAAGAGCTCTGTACTGGTTATAAGCGCTCTGTACTGGTTATAAGAGCTCTGTACTGGTTATGAGAGCTCTGTCTGTACTGGTTATAAGCGCTTTGTACTAGTTATAAGAGCTCTGTCTGTACTGGTTATAAGCGCTCTGTACTGGCTCTGTACTGGTTATAAGTGCTCTGTACTGGTTATAAGCGCTCTGTACTGGTTATAAGAGCTCTGTCTGTACTGGTTATAAGCGCTTTGTACTAGTTATAAGAGCTCTGTCTGTACTGGTTATAAGTGCTCTGTACTGCCCAAATTTATCAGTCATTGTTTTGGAACAACAAGCCACGTTACGCTTTATTGTTCTGTCCGGGCCCCTTTTTCGGTGGAAACACGTGGAACCAGTTCAAAATCAAGTTCAGGAACCGGAACCGCGTCGGTGGAATAGGGGTAACAGACACCACAGAGAAGCTGCTGGCTTTTTTTTTTTTTTTTTGGCACATAAGCCTTTTTATTTTCCGTAAATAAAATAAATCTCTTGTGATTCTGCCAAAAGTCTGGAGTGTGATACCAAATTAATCTGTTGATAATCTCAAGGCTGGAGCGCAGATTAGATCTTCTTTATATTGAGGCTGGACCAGGCAGAGCGCACTGGTGTTTTTAAGACTGTGAGGAATCCAGGTGAGTTTTGATGGCATTTATCTTCACTTTTGCTGGTAACTTGGGTCCAGACAGGGTATCAGTTTAAGGCTCATTTGGGGTGGGACGGTCGTGTTGCATTTATGTAAGTTTGCTTTTAGAACCGACAAATTCTTAACAAAAGGTGTTGTGTGTTATTTACACTCCTCACCGTTGCTTGGTTTGGGACCCCTGGAGAGGATGCCAATCATAGGTCACCAAAACACCAAAGATGCTGAAACCCCATTGTTTTTGTTGGGATCTTCATCTTCGTCTTTTTCTACATACCATCAGCCATAACGTTGAAACCACCTCCTTGTTTCTACTCTTACTGTTCATTTTATCAGCTCCACGTACCATATAGAAGCACTTTGTAGTTCTACAATTACTGACTGTAGTCCATCTGTTTCTCTACATACTGTTTTAAACCTGCTTTCACCCTGTTCTTCAATGGTCAGGACCCCCACAGAGCAGGTATTATTTAGGTGGTGGATGATTGTCAGCACTGCAGTGACACTGACATGATGGTGGCGTGTTAGTGTGTGTTGTGCTGGTATGAGTGGATCAGACACAGCAGCGCTGCTGGAGTTTTTAAATACAGTGTCCACTCACTGTCCACTCTATTAGACACTCTTACCTAGTCGGTCCACCTTGTAGATGTAAAGTCAGAGACGATCGCTCATCTATTGCTGCTGTTTGAGTCGCTCGTCTTCTAGACCTTCATCGGTGGTCACAGGACGCTGCACACGGGGCGCTGTTGGCTGGTTGTTTTTGGTTGGTGGACGATTCTCAGTCCAGCAGTGACAGTGAGGTGTTTAAAAACTGCAGCAGCGCTGCTGTGCCTGATCCACTCCTACCAGCACAACACACACTAACACACCACCACCATGTCAGTGTCACTGCAGTGCTGAGAATCATCCACCACCTAAATAATACCTGCTCTGTGGGGGTCCTGACCATTGAAGAACAGGGTGTTAAGGGTCTTGCTCAAGGGCCCAACATTAGCAACCTGGCAGGGGTAGGGATTGAACTTAGCTTGATTCTTTATGGTCCACAGTCTTACAGAGACTTGTGTTGGACATCTGCCCGTTAAGGCCCTTCAGGAAGACCTTGTCAAGACTGTAAGAGTTTACCTGCTGTACGCTCATTCCATTCTATCACCTTGCTTTCCAGAAATATGCCGTTCTCTCGCCGTCTATTGTGCCTCGCCGCCCTGGTGTTGGCCTCTCACATCATGCTGACCGACGCTGCTGTCCGAGTGTCGGGTCTTCGAGCTACCGGCCTTACCGGAGATCCAGCTGGTAACCGACCTGACCCGTACGTCAAGGTGTGGTGCAACGGCGTCAGCGGTGGCCGGACAGAGACCATTAAGGGCACGTCAAGCCCCAGCTGGGCCGCACAGTTCAACTTTCCCGACTGCCGCGCCGGGCACACCCTGAAGATGGAGGTGTGGGACCAAGATCTTAATTATGATGATCACTTGGGCACCTGCAGCCACACGTTGAAATCAGGGTCTCAATCCAGCATTGTGTGCAACACCCTGTCTAAAGGCATCCTGTACTTTAACACTTCTGTCCAGTAAAAGTATCTTTATTGGAACAGTTTAGAACAAATGTTGACATTTTTCAGCAATGTAAACAATTGTAAAGCTAAAAGAATATAAATATGAAATATATCTGAATAATAAATACATTTGATTGCATTACAAGCGTTTGTGTGTGTGTTCCAGTGCTCCCAACCAACAGACCAACACTATAATAGTTCAAATAGTAAACAGTTTAAACTTGTTGATGTAGCGACAAATAAACAAAATATACAAAAAACTATGTCCAAAGATATGTGAACACCCATCCTAATTATTGACTTCAAGTATTTGGGCCACACCCATTACTTCCCATTGTGGCAACAGAAGTCATAGTGGTAGCCTAGTGGGCAGGTAGAGCTTTGGGCTATCAATCGAAAGGTTGAGAGTTCGAATCCCAGCTCTGCCCTCTCGGCTCCAGGGGCGCCGTATAATCGCTGACCCCTATGCTCTGACCCTATGATTTGCCAAAAATTCCATTGTATTGTACACCTGTATATGTGTTTGGTGTCATGTGGTGGCCTGCACAGAGCCCTGAACTCCACCACAGTGAACACCTTCGGGATGAACTGAATCATCTCGTCAGACATCAGTGCCTGTCCTCATTAACTTCTTGAATTGACTGGGCACCAATTCCCTCAGAAACACAGAGCGGAGGGAGGAATCTCCATATTAATGCCTATTGTTTTGGAATGGGCTACCCAACGAGCTCACGGTCAAGCGTCCACATACTTTTAGCCATATAGTGCATCATGTGTTAAACAAACTGACCACTTCTTAATTATCATAATTATCTAACCAACGGAACTCAATAAACACACACCAATAATCGATAAACACCAAGCGGCTAACTCATACCACCTAGTTGTGCTTGCTGGGTGAATTAATATGTAAATTTCTGATTGTGACCGAATATATGTGTCCTTGTTGATTTAAAATTAAAAATAGACGCTATTCTGTTTACAGAAAGCAGCGTGAACAATACAAACATTTACCGCTACAAGCACAAACAATTTAGACTGCGGTAAAGTTGGTTTCATATTCGCATTTTCTGATTTCTTTCTTCAATAGCTTTTAAAAGATGCATCCAAAAAGGCTAATCTGTGTACCTGCTCATTGTTGGCAATCAAGACAATCAACTACATCTCAGTTTACTACCGAGTCTAAACACTCACATAACACAGAAACAGCAGCAGATAGAGATCATAGGGGTCCAAGCACTAAAACCATTTATTTTGTTTTAGGAAACACTTTTAATAGCTTTTTAACAGCTCATCGCTTCGAATTATGATTTTTTAAAATGAAATCGTTTCAGTGGCTTTTGAACAAACATTCTAAAAAATAAGTTGTTAATTGAGTGGAACCAACATGACATACATCACCTCTTACATACTGTATTAATATCTGCCTTATTAAGCTGACAAAATGTAATAAAAAAAAAAAAAAAAACCTTTTAAACAATTCTTCATAGTGCTCCACAACAAGTTGTACTTCATCAAGTGTAAGCCAGAAGACTTCACCTACTACTACACCTACTATACTCACACAGTCACCCTTTATTACATAATAAAAACATTTTTATTAATAACTTCAATAGCTTTTAAAATATTTGTCATATTGCTCTAGAACAGTGTTTTTATTATGTAATAAAGGGTTAAAGTGTCAGTATAAGAGTTGTAGTATGTAATGTAGGTTACACTCGATAAAATACAACTTATTTTAGCGCAATATGCTGAATACTTTAAATGCTATTGAAGTTATGAATAAAATTCTGTTTTTTATTATGTAATAAAGGGTAAAAGTGTCAGTATAAGAGTTGTAGTGTGTAATGTGGGTTACACTTGATAAAATATAACTTGTTTTGGAGTAATTTGGTGAATACTTTAAAAGCTATTTAAGTTATGAATAAAAATCTGTTTTTATTATGTAATAAAGAGTAAAAGTGTCAGTATAAGAGGTGTAGTGTGTAATGTGGGTTACACTTGATAAAATATAACTTGTTTTGGAGTAATATGCTGAATACTTTAAAAGCTATTTAAGTTATTAAATAAAAATAAGTTTTTTATTATGTAATAAAGGGTAAAAGTGTCAGTATAATAGTTGTAGTGTGTAATGTGGGTTACACTTGATAAAAGAGCTGTAGTATGTAATGTGGGTTGAATGTAGTATGTAATGTATGTAACCAAAGTGTAAACAAACAAACCACGTGGTTGTGTTTGCTGGGTGAATAAATACGTACATTTCTAATAGAGACCGAATACATGTGTCCGTGGTGATTAAACAGACGCTTTTTTGTCCCTTTCATTAATGGTTCGTCCTGGTCTGGGTCGCGGAGGTCCGGTGCTTTGTGTTTTGAAGCTCCTCCTGGCTGACGCTGTCAACAATGTCATTTCCGCCCGGTGTAAAGTCGAACTGGCGGGAATCTGTGCGCGCGCGACTTCACTTTAAATCTCCTCTCCTCGGTCTTCCGTTAAAATTCGGTTAATAATGGCTCGCGTGCTGAACTGTATAGTCGCGGTTTGTCCCGATATGGGAATCGGAAAGAACGGCAACTTACCCTGGCACCCGATCAGACTCAGGTAAGACCGGCTCGATCTCAAACCAACAATGTGTAGCGTAGCACCTAGGGTGCTAAGTAGACAGCATGATGCTTTTTACATGATATGTAGGGGACCTACGTAGAATTCGGGTTTGTGTTTAGGATCCGGCCGCTGAATCTTAAGTTTGAGTAAACGATTCCTTGAAAAGAGAGGAGTCGATTCTGATTCTAATGCCTAACGCTATGGACTAATCGAGTCAATTACAGATAAGAACTGAGAATCAATTCCACACAAAAACACGGGACAGATTTTTCCCCACAACTAAACATTAAAATGTGCATTTAAGATATATTACTGCAATCGTTATCCTACCTATTATTATTAGCTATTTATATTATAGTTTTGTCATGTTAAAGCATGCGTACTGATAAACAACATGATTTATTATATTTATAAAATAAATCTGTGGGGGTTTATGGGTATCGTTATTCAGTTTATCATTTATTAATATTATTTTCTTTTATTTATTTAAAAATTTTGGCTGTAATAAGTTTTTAAAAAAGACGACATATAAACGCTGAAATGCAAATCGACTCCGACTCTGAATCGACTCGTGTAAAGAACCCTTAAGACATGCTTTAAATCAACTGAGTCGATTCAGCAAAATGGGTTTCTCGGTTCTTCCATACAAAATGACAAACAAAACGATTCGGCTAACGTATTTTGGTGTATGGTGTATTTTATTCGTGTATTAAAGCTTTAAATATCAGTGTCGACATTGTCTACCATCCACTTACCTACAACTTTGTGAAGTTGTTTCTTCTAGCATGACATGGAATTTGCTTCATGTCAACCTGTGGAGAAAAGTTGCAGTTCTGTACCAAGTCAGCAGCTAAATACAAAAATAAATAAAAATAACACTAAACCTAGGTAACAGAATATTATACAGTACAACTCGTGGACCAATATATAAAGTTATATAAAACATATAAACCTACACGATATGACCAAAAGTATGTGAACACATTTCCTTCTTGAGATTAGTAGTTTGGCTACAGCCATTGCTAACTTGTGTATAAAATCAGTGTATGAAAACCTATTTGGGATGAATTAGAACCTCTACTCTAGGTTTTCTACATAGGTTGATGTAAACAGCTCAATAGTGGTAGGGAAATCCTGTCATAGAAGGCTACTACGACACAACAAGTTAACCAAGTTAACCATGACTTGTCAAGTCAGATTAGTCAAACTTCCCATACGATAATACCAATTAGATTGGTGTAAAGCACAACAGTGCTGGATAACCTTTTCTGGAGTAAGATCAGAAGAATCAGTAATATCTACTGTTATGTCTAATCAAGAAGGAATATTGGTCTGGGCTTTGGGAAATCCTATAGCTTAAAGATGAACATATTTATGGAAACTTTTATCCAGACTAATATGGACAATTTTGTATTTGCAGTAATGAATTCAAGCACTTTCAGAAGATGACCATGACTCCTTCAGTAGAAGGTAAACTGACCTTCGAACTAGCGTTAGGTTTATTACTTTACAACTCTTCACCACCATGCCTATGTCATAGTAACTGGATTGTGTGCCCAGGTAAAAAGAACGTGGTCATCATGGGCAGGAAGACGTGGTTCTCGATCCCAGCGCAGAATCGGCCTCTCAAGAACAGAATCAACGTCGTCCTGAGCCGAGAGCTCAAGTAAGAACGCCGTTCGCCTTCGAGTTAACGGTTAATCCGGTTTATTGCCACCTGTGCGAGGCTCATAAATGAATAAAACGTAACTGTTGTATGATTCCAGTACATTAACACTCTGAACGTTGGTGAAACCTCTGGCTAACAGTGGATTTTTCTGGATTTAGGACAGCTCCGGAGGGAGCACACTACCTAGCGGCTGACTTTAGCTCGGCGCTCCAGCTGCTGGAGAACCCAGAGCTGCAGACCGAAGCAGATCAAGTGTGGATAATCGGCGGCAGCTCGCTGTACAAGGTTGACACACACGTACACACATGCTGAGAGATTATTGAACGCATTCTGCATTCGGTAATGAAGTGGCACCCTCTGCGTATGTCCATGGAACGGTACCAAAGATGCGGCGTCTTTATCGCCAGCCTTCCACGCAACCTTCGTCCCTCTACAGCTGGTTGGCATGGGAACTGTGATGCTCAAGGACGCTTTTTACAAAGGCTGTTCTCCATCGTTCTCTTTCAGCCTCGCTGACTTCTCTTCCTCTTCGATCTTTCAGTGCCGTCTTGTACCTATTAAAGAGTGGCAAAAAGTATGTGGACACCCATCTGTAGTATTGAATTCGGGTGTTTCTTCCACACCCATCCACACTTAATTCCCACAGACACACTACAAAATATTGTGGAAAGCCTTCCCAGTAGAGAGCAGGCTATTTTTCCCATCACTGTGGCTTCGATCTGTCAGGGTCACTGGTTTTATGTTGATGATGTCTAACTTGCAAAGTAACAAGCAACAATAAAACACTTTTTCCTGCAGGAGGCCATGGATGCTTCGGGACGGATGCGTCTGTTTGTAACGAGGATTCAGAAGCAGTTTGAATGCGACACGTTCATCCCCAACATCGACTCGGAAAAGTTCAAGCTCCTGCCCGAGTGAGTGAAATATTACTTCTACGTATATTATCTTAAGATGCCCAATCTCAGGTGATGTATCACAGTAACTAGGCTTGTTTAGAAGGATTACCTTTGCTTACTTAGCTAATCGGTTAATTTATCAAGTTGACATATAGGTTAGAAAGGTTTTCTTAAAAGCTCATGTCTGGCCGCTCGGGTGGCGCAGCGGTAAAAACACACGCTGGAACCAGAGCTGGGATCTGGAATACATCGTATCGAATCTCAGCTCTGCCTGCCGTCTAAGGCTGAGCGGCCACGTGAACAACGGTTGGCCACAGAACTGGTGCGGTTACGACCTCTGCTGGCTGATTGGTGGCGCCTGCACGGAGATGAGAAAAGAGTGCTGTCAGGGTGTGTCTCTCCGTACACAACGCTGAGCTGCACTGCACTGCACTCGTCAAAGTGTAGGTGATGAGATGCATACGGCTGCTGCCCACGTGTCGGAGGGGGCGTGGGTTAGCTTCGTTCTCCTCGATCAGAACGGGGATCGACATTGGTGGAGAGGGAGCATGACGCAATCGGGCAATTGGACGCCCTAAAAGGGAGAAAAAGCAGACCAATAAAGGGTTAATCATCGTATTCTCCTGTAATGCTTGGCGAGAGGGTAGAATCCAGAGCCAATAAGCCAAAACCCCATTACTTGTAGGTGTCCACATTTTTGTGGTTGCTTAATGAATTCTAGCTGATTAACTTCCATTGCTCTTGGTCGAGCTAAAAGCTTCATTGCCATGTTTGTGTCCAGGTTCCCCGGAGTACCGACGGGCCCGCAGGAGGAAAACGGACTCCAGTATGTATTCGAAGTCTACGAGAGTGTGGAGCAGTGATGGAACGTTTTTGCGCTCTCACGGACTGATGATATCACGTCTTTGATTTACGTTTTCTCATAAAATAAATGCTGCATAAAACGACCGGAGATTTCTGAGCCTTTTCATCTTGGGGTTGTTTTGTTCCGTGGCGGCCGGCTCGCTCATCTCCATACGCGCCGCCGCTGGTGCGTCGAGTGGCCGCCGTGTAGCCGATCCCGCCTGTGAGCCGAGCGCCTCTCAAAGCCTTGATGAATATGCACGGCGTCTTTAGTCTGGGGAGCTAATTACCAACAAAGCTTTTACGTCTGCTTAGATCGGACGACAGTATTTACGGAGTCTCTCACACACACACACACACACACACACACGTTTTAACCCGTGTTCACCTGCAGTAACGCGCTAGCCCTTTAAGAAAAGCCAGAGGCGGCAATCAGCGCTAACCTTTGAGGTTGATTGGTTTCAGGTCCCAGCAGGAGGCCTCACGCTAGGCCAGAAATAAGTGTGATCGGCAGGCCGATTCCCCCTCCTGCCCTCCCGAGCCCCTTCCGCATCCTCAAGTGACAGACGGAATCATGCTACCGGTCGTCTGGCAGTAGCGCCGGACGCGACACACTTTCCTTCTCAGCTCTTGCAGTTTGTTGATACTGATCTTTTTGAGGTCTAGCAGTACAACAGGGACTGTCCAGAGAACAAATGACAATGTCGAGCATTCATTTACATTTTTGGCATTTGGCAGACACTTTTATCCAAAGCGACTTACAGTACTGTGACAGTATACTCAAGGGCCCAACAGTGGCAACCTGTCAGTGGTGGTGCTTGAACCAGCGACCTTTTGATTACTAGTCCAGCACCTTAACATCTAGGCTACAACTGCCCTTGCCCATTCGATACATTCGGGGTGGAGTTTAGTGAGCACTGAGGATCAAAGTTTAATGCACAGTAAAGTAGTAGAGAAAATAGGAAACTATAGCCACACTGCCAAGGTCAGGCCACGTTTCTAAACCTAGCCGAAAAAGGGAACTGCAGAAGTCAGTGAATCTCCGAATGAGTCCAACCGTGTTCCGTGATGGCCGCATTTCCACTGGACGTTTGCCTCTTGGTGGTGGTAACCCATAGCAACACTGGACTGGGGCTGGACACCACAGCTCCCCACCTAACGTGCAACCTTTGTGGCGGAATGGGACTCAATTGCTCCACCACGTTGAGCTAAACGAATGCTGGTTGTACCAGTAACCATAAACAGTCATTTTCATGGGCTCAAGAGTCAAAATCCATCATTGAACAATGTGACTACATGGTCCTGTTGGCCTTTATAAGAGGACACTGGTAGCAAACGAAGACCTTGTTGACGGCATCACATCAAGAAGAAGGTCAGGGAGTGACTGAGGGATGTGGACCAGAAGCCCTTGGTCTGCCTCTCATCCATCCATGAACTCTTCAAGAATAGGGCGGGTGTGAGCATGGTGTCAGGCTCTGGTTTCACCCTAAACCTCTTCTTTTAATGCCCATGTATACTTGCATACTTTTAAAGAGTTTTAGTGACTAAAACAAGGTTGAGAAACGCTGCTCTGGAGCACCGTGTCCACTTTCTGGAATCTTCTTGGAAGGTGTTGGACACGAGAAGGACACCAGAGCTTCCTTACAAACATAATGCAAACTCAAATGTTTTTGTTTGAGGACCTTGGTGGTGGCTTGCTGGGCTTTTTGAGCCCAAATTACATCAAGAAGAAGGTCAGGGAGCAACTAAAGGATGTGGACCAGAAGCCCTTGGTCTGCCTCTCATCCATCCGTGAACTCTACAAGAATAGGGCGGGTGTGAGCATGGTCTCAGGCTCTGGTTTCACCCTAGACCTCTTCTTTTAATGCCCATGTATACTTGCATACTTTTAAAGAGTTTTAAAAGTGGCCGTGTCCACTTTCTGGAATCTTCTCGGACAGTGTGGGACACGAGAAGGACGCCAGACCCTCCGCCGCGGTCGAGCGTTTCACGAGCATCGTCGCCCGCTCTCCTCATCGCAACAATCGGCTGCGGCGTCACTCGCCCGTCCGGCGTCACGGCCACGTCAGCGCCCCGCGGTGGCCTTCGGGGACGGTTCAGGGACGTCGGTGTCGATTGTGAAGGCTGAATACCTGCGCGCCGACTCCATCCACGAGCTCCGTCGCCTCCTCTCCAACGCAACAATAGAACCATCGGGCGCTGACGCTCGGCGCGAGAACTTGCTGCGTTATTCCTCCCTCTCTGGCGGCTGGATCCGGACCTGGGAGCGCTCACACCTGTTCCCTCCCTCGTTCACGCGCTCTCGCCGAGCACATTACAGACCCAGCGCGCACACACACACACACACACACACTCGCAGCGTCTCGTTTATTCTGCACTTGTTGACTCTTCGGTTCTTTTGATCTGCTGTATTGGATAACGCTCTGCCGTTCGGAGGGTCGCGAGGCGCACTCCAACCAAAACGGAGGGGATCTTCAAAGCAGCAGAGGTGAGTTCGGCTAGATTTGCTGATATACTTTCTTTACCGTTATGTCTACCGCCGCGGGCACTGGGTGTTGTGTTTGTACACATCCTTTGAACGAATCAAAACCTGCTTTTCTATAATCAAAATATTCACTCCAATAGTATGGCTAGTGAAAATATAACTCTTTCTAGACGCAACATCATTTTTTATTCTACAAACAAACAATTTTACCCAAAATAACTGAATTAAAAAGATGACAAATACACTATTTAGTCAGAAGTACGTGGGATTGTTGGACGTTTTACTCCTGAGAATGGACTCCTGAGAATACACTCACACACACACAGAGAAACGTTTAAGAACTGAAATGATCATCTAGGATTTTTTAAGATTAAAAATACAGATTCTGTTGACCTTTCGAAACCAGGCAAGAATCTCATGCCCATAACCACTGGCCCGGGGGGCAAAAGGTCCGATCAGGACGTTTAAAGCAACCAGAGTAATGGTAATGTAATGATACCGCCTGGACAAGGACATGTTTATATTTTGCCCCCCAAGAAAAGTTGGGAAGAGGCTGCTCAGGTGGCGCAGCGGTAAAAACACACGCTGGTACACCAGAGCTGGATCTCGAATACATCGTATTGAATCTCAGCTCTGCCTGCCGGCTGAGGCTGAGCGGCCACATGAACGACGTTTGACCTGTTGTTCAGATAGGGGTGGGATATTAAAAAAGCCGGATAGGGACTCTGATTGATGACGCCTGCACAGAGACGAGGAAAGAGTGCTGTCGGGGTGTGTCTGCACTGCACTCGTCAAAGTGTAGGTGATAAGATGCACACGGCTGCTGCCAACGTGTCGGAAGGGGCGTGGGTTAGCTTCGTTCTCCTCAATCAGAGCGGGGATCGGCACTGGGTGCAGGGCAAGACCCTGGACAGGGCATTCGAGTGGCGCAGCTCTTGAGTTTGAATCTGGGAACCTAGACAGACATGATCTGCTGTGTCTGAGGGAGGGTTGGCCCAAGGGATTCCTCAGTGTTGCTGCACTTGTGACCTCTGCTGGTTGGTTTAAGTGCTGCACAGAGATGGTGAATAATGAAGAGCAGCGATACTGATCCATGTGTGAACCCGCCTCGTGCAGGTGAAAAGAAGCGGTTGGCTACTGCACATGTGTCGGAGGGGTGTGTGTTAGGTACGGCCCTCATCAGCCAGGATCTAGATTGGGAGAAAAAGAGACCACCCTGGACAGGGCGCCAAACTATCGCAGGGCTTTGGCCACCCCTACCCTCAGCTAGTCACACATGTGTAGATGCCCGGCTGGCAGAGATTCAAACCCAGGTCTAAGCAACGGTGGGCTGGCATAATAGACAGCAGCACCACCTGAGCACCAGTACTCAGTTCAGAAGTGTGTTTTATCTGTCCTTGAAATCCTTAATTAACAAATTACAAAAGAATTAATGAACCAGCCAGGCGGGGGTCGGTTCTCACACCAGCACCAAACCTCATTGAGAATTCTTTCATCTATTAAACCTCCTGGCATGAATCACCGACCTGCACAGGTGCATGAAGTGGCCCGTTTGGTGTCGCAGCCCCGATCTGAGCCGTAACGCTCGTCTGCGACCCACACGGGAGCGAAAGAGGCTTCATTAAGGATTCTCTGTGTACGGGGGGTCGATTGAAGGCCGAGAGTGGAAGGCACAAAGCGCGCCGGGGCTGTAAATGCCATCCCGGGGGGCGCCGGCATTATCAGCCGGAGCTTGGGAGTGCGTGCAGCCAGCCGATCGAGGGTAATTTAATGTGGTAATTTTAGTAAGGAGGGACAATATTTTTGGGGACGAAATGAAGAATGTAACCAAGACAAAATAATAAACAATGACTGACTGTAGCCCAGATGTTGCTCTCCTAAGGGATTGCTCTGCGATGACACTAACATGTTAGTGTGGTATGATTAACAGGTACAGCAGTGTTGTTGGGATAGTAAACCCCTCAGTGTCGAAATATAAAGCCATCAAAACGCTTCCACTGAGGAAATCCCAACAACACTGCTGCACCTGCTACACTCATCACCAGAACAACACACACTATCATGTTATTACCATGTATTAGAAGGGGGGTGGGTCAATAGTCTCACAGATTTACATTTTCAGCATTTAGCAGACGCCTTTATCCAAAGCGATTTACATTACAGTTACAGTATATTGTCTGAGCAATTGAGGGTTAGGGGCCTTGCTCAAGGGCCCAACAGCAGCAATCTGGCAGTGGTGGGGCTTGAACCAGCGACCCTCTGATCACTGGTCCAGTACCTTAAACACTACTGTAGATGGCCAAAAGTATTTGGACACCTGACCATGAGTTTGTCAGATGTCCCATTTCAAGGCTCCTCACAAGACGTCCGTGTTTGGGAATTTGTGCCCATTTAGTACAAGAAACAACAGCATTTGTGTGGCTGGGCGCTGATGTAGGTCAATAAGCCTTAGCTGATGTTCCAGTTCATTCCAAAGCCATTCAGTGAGCCTAAGGTCAGGACTCTGCCGACCCTGACCAGGATAAAGAGGTTGATGTAAACGATTGTTGTTACAGATAAGCACAAGGTACAAGGTCACCCCCACAACGGTCTCCATCAGGGAGTCGAATCCTGAAGAGGCGAAACTTAACAAACGCCGTCTAATCATGTCTGGAATTTTTTTTTAGCCAAGAAAGATTTCTTTTAAATCCTGATGTCGATCAGGCGGTCACAAGAAAAAGAGACAGAAAAAAAGGGAACAACCTTGAGCTGATGGAATCTAACAGAGAGGCTGATGTACGGCGGTTAAATAACCAAGGCTGCTTCGGTCCTTTCACATGCAACCATGGTTATTAAAACAAAAATCCTCACATCGTTATAGACGACGTCAAAATCTTTTCAGGGTCTTTGACGAGGTTTATTTTTTCTCATGTTCCAACAATGACACATGGATACAACCAAGGATTTAAATGAAGGTACTGGACTAGCAATAGGAGGTTCAAACCCCATCACTGGCAGGTTGTCACTGTTGGAGCTGTCCACATCTTTATGACCATAGTGTGCATATACACTGATCAGCCTTGTTTCTACACTCAGTCCATTTTATCAGCTCCACTTACCATATAGAAGCACTTTGTAGCACACTGTAGTCCATCTGTTTCTCTACATGCCTTTTTACCCCCTTTCATGCTGTTCTTCAATGGTCAGGACCACCACAGAGCAGGTATTATTTAGGTGGTGGATGATTCTCAGCACTGCAGTGACACTGACATGGTGGTGGTGTGTTAGTGTGTGTTGTGCTGGTATGAGTGGATCAGACACAGCAGCGCTGCTGGAGTTTTTAAACACCTCACTGTCACTGCTGGACTGAGAATTGTCCACCAACCAAAAACATCCAGCCAACAGCGCCCCGTGGGCAGCGTCCTGTGACCACCGATGAAGGTCTAGGAGATGACCGACTCAAACAGCAGCAATAGATGAGCGATCGTCTCTGACTTTACATCTACAAGGTGGACCGACTAGGTAGGAGTGTCTAATAGAGTGGACAGTGAGTGGACACGGTGTTTAAAAACTCCATGATCCACCACCTAAATAATACCTGCTCTGTGGGGGTCCTGACCATTGAAGAACAGCATGAAAGGGGGTAACAAAGCATGTAGAGAAACAGATGGACTACAGTCAGTAATTGTAGAACAACAAAGTGCTTCTATATGGTAAGTGGAGCTGATAAAATGAACAGTGAGTGTAGAAACAAGGAGGTGGTTTTAATGTTATGGCTGATCAGTGTATATATAAACTGTGACCCGTCTAAGCAAATGGCCATGAAGATACGAGGTAGACGCGCCTATCAAAGCAGCCCCGGAGGCAACATCATTATGCAAACCATTATTTGACGCTTTCTTTGATCTCTTTGTGTCCCGCTGACAGCCGGCCAAAGCTTAAACACCGTCCGGCTGCCCATGAGCCCTTGACGAACAGAGCTGCCCGCCTCTAAAACCCCGATGCCATGGAGGACTCCACGGAGGTGTGGACCGACGGCAACTCCCTCCTGAAGGCTGTTTACCTGTGCCGCTTGCGCCTGACTCGGCTGCTGCTGGAGGGCGGAGCCTACATTAACGAAAGCAACGAGCGAGGCGAGACGCCGCTGATGATCGCCTGCAGGACTCACCACACTGATGCTCAGAGTGTGCCCAAGCACAAGATTGTCAGGTAATGCCAGGGTGGACACTCTCTTAGGTCCACTTCAGAGTTATTCCGGGGTTAAGAGGGTTCCAAGGGTTTTGAAGCTGCTGACTGAAGGTCCATCTTGCTTGTGTTGCTGGAGAATAGTATCTTAGCTTCACATCAGCAGCTCCACCGATGCAACCAAGCAACCAAAATGGTCCTGGTCTCTGCCAAACAGAGCAGTTGGGACCAGTGAGGTAAAGTGGGACTTGAGAGCTTAGGATCTGCTGGGGTTTTCTGGGAGTCTAGCAGATACAGTTGAGGTAAAAACTACCATGAGAAGTGTGGTATCTACCAGTCTACCAGCTGTGCCACCTTAGCACCCTACTGAGACCCTTAATAAATGCAGAGAAAATGGTAATGTAGGGGAATGTAGGGGAACTGCCATCCTGGAGCTTGGTTGGTGGACCTTCTTGCTTAGACCCAACTGATTCTGTCAAGTGTAGTGGGTTTGCTCTACAGCTTGATTAAGAATTGATTGATGACTGCAGGGTTTGGTCCCTCCCTCAATCAAATGGAAACTTCATCTTTCTCTCCACAGGTATCTGCTGGAGAACGGTGCTGACCCGAACATCCAGGACAAGTCCGGTAAGACGGCGCTGATGCATGCCTGCGTGGAGCGAGCCGGCGTGGAGGTCCTGTCCCAGCTGCTGTCTAGCGGGGCCGACCTAAGTTTAGAGGACCGCTCCGGTTCCTCTGCGCTAGTGTACGCCGTTAGCGCTGGAGACAAGGAAGCCCTGCGTGTGCTTCTTGATGCCTGTAAGGCCAAAGGCAAGGAGGTCATCATCATCACCACAGATAAACTCCCTACTGGGAGACAGATGACCAAGCAGTACCTGAACGTCCCTCCTCCTCCGGAGTTAGAGGATCGGCTGCACTGCGCCCCGACTGCCTGCATGTCACCCTCCGAAATCAAACTCTCTCCTCATCTTTCCTCCCGGGCAAGCCAGTCTCATAATGTCCCTCTGGATTCTGATCATTTGAAGCCAGGGTCGCCTATACCAGACCGGAGTCCACTGAAAGCTCCGGGTGTGGCTAAACTCCTTCACCTCCAGAGGCTGCACTCGGAGCCATGGCTAAATATCCCGCCATCGCTGTTGCTCCAGCAAAGCAAGGCGTCATCCCTGACCGAGGAGCTACTCGATATCACCCCGGAGGAGGAACTCTCTTTCGGCTTTATCAGCCACCGGCGCTCATCTCAAAGAGCGCCTATGGTTGCTCGTCATCAAAGTATGGATGCCACTGGCCTGCATCGATCCCTGGACCAGCCAACCGAGGCTGACAAAGAGCACAACAAGGAAGCTAAGTGGCTAAGCAGAAAGATGTCCTACGATGGCGTTTCCTTGCCGCATTCGGCCTCACACCAGAACCTTTCTAAAGATGCCTCAGCAGGTGAGGTTATGGACAAAGACCAGGACTGCCTTCCCAACCTGGCCGTGTCCAGCCTGCAGAACGTCGTCCGCCGTCGCAACATCGGCATGGACCACTACAGCTCGGACTCCCAGCTTCCTCAGTTCAGGAGCCAGCACTCGGACGAGCCTGCCAGAGCCGGAGCCGCAGGGACGGGGGAAACGGCGGGGGCGGAGAAGCGCAAGCTGGTTTTCAGTCGTTCGTCCACTCTGTCCGGCTCCAGGGAGTCTCTGGAGAGCATCGTCCAGCGGAGGAGCCCGGCAATGATGGAGCGCAGAGGTTCTGGGGCTCTCCTGCTGGACCATATCTCTCAGACTCGGCCGGGCTACCTGCCACCACTCAACCCTCACGCACCCATCCCGGATATCAAAGTCAACCCCACGCATACTGGCTCTGGCGGCGGCAAGTCTCGTCCTGCCACCGGCGCCGGATCCGGAAGCGTACCGATTGCTGCCGGTCAACGGCATTTCGTGCCCTGTGCTCCCAGCCTTCCCAGAGACCTAAAGTCCAAAAAGACTCTGTTGAGGAGACACTCCATGCAAACGGAACAGATCAAGCGCCTGGCTAACTACGAGGAGATCTTCGGACAGTGAGTGCCTCTGCGTTCGGGCGGTGATGTAAATAGCAGCTTCACGTACGTACTCGTAAACGAAAGGACGTGTGTATTCATTTATTTATCTTAATTAAGCACTTTAATTCTGGTCAAGGTGGTGGTGAACCTTGGGCCTATCCAGGGACACAGGGTGTCAGTTCACGCTAATTTGTTCCCACTTTGAACGCCTTTATTTGTCATATATACATCTACACGTGTACAGTAAGACGATATCCTTTCTTCGCATATTCCAGCTTGTTTTGTGGAAGCTGGGGTCAGAGTGTAGGCCATGCTCAAGGGCCCAACAGTGGCTGCATGGCAGAGCTGGGATTCGAACTCTTAACCTTTCAGTTGATAGTCCTAGGCTCTACCCACTTGGCTACCACTGTCCCTAATAGAAGCAATTTGATGATGCGCGTCCACCTACCACATGCTTGCAGAGGGCAGTTGGTGCCACCCAGTCTTGAAGCATCAACAATCAATCAAACAAACTGAACTGAACTGTGACGCTTGGCGTTTGAGCCAAACGCAACGAAACCAGGACAGAGTTGCAATCTGCTTCTTCTTACCATCATCTTATCTCACCGGCTTGTGTTTTGATTCTTGGTGCACCTACCTGAACACCAAGACCTTCACTTTGCCAGCCTGCTGCCAATAAATGACCCCAAATGTACCAGTGTTCAACTTTCGCCTTTATTAAAGTGTCTACCCAGCTGATCCTGAATTCTCTCGACAGTAATCTGTAAGACGTCATATTCTGGTCCCTAGTTGTTCCCAGGAAGTGCTCTGAACTTTGCAATCTGAGACTCCAAGAGATCGTAGTAGATCCTGGATCTGTTGAAGGTTTGCCTGTAAGGCAACAGATCCTCCACGTTCAGCGAGTCCGTCTGGCCTGTCCAGATCGTCAAAGTGTACCTGCGGAAGAGACACTCAATTTTTTTATTTTTTTATTTATTTTCTGCCCCAATACAGCCACCTATTCATTTAATTTACACCGACCAGGCATAACATTATGACGGATTATCTCTTCATCACGGCACCTGTTAGTAGGTGGGATATATTAGGCAGCAAGTGAACATTTTATCCTTACAGTTGATGTTAGAAGCAGATAAAAATTGTGACGACTAGACGACCGGGTCAGAGCATCTCCAAAACTGCAGCTCTTGTGGGGTGTGTCCCGGTCTGCGGTGGTCAGTATCTATCAAGAGTGGTCCAAGGAAGGAACAGTGGTAAACCCGGCGACGGGGTCATGGGCGGCCGAGGCTCATCGATGCACGTGTGGTCCGATCCAACAGTTCATGCTGGTTCTGATAGAAAGGTGTCAGAATACACAGGGCATCACAGTTTGTTGTCCAGTCAGGGTGCCCGTGCTGACCCCCCCCGCCCGCCCATGGCCGAGAGCGCCAACAATGGGCACGTGAGCATCGGGACTGGACCACGGAGCAATACAATCGGAAGGTGGCCTTCTACATCACGTGGACGGCCGGGTGCGTCCCATCGGGCGTCTGTGGTACGTGCTGGACAAACGAGTCCGATCCATGGAGGCCCCACGTCACAACTTACAGGAGGTAAAGGATCTGCTGCTGGTGTCATCTTGGTGCCAGATACCACAGCACACATTCAGGGGTCTAGTGGACTCCATGCCTTGACGGGTCAGGGCTGTTTTGGCAGCAAAAGGGGGACCAGCGTTATGCCTGATCGGTGTGTTATTTAATAGAAATAAGTCTTAATACCATGAGGGCATTATATAAATAAATAAAAGAATAAATGATCGTAGAGAAACATTATTAATTTGGTCTCTAAATACGTCCCCTCTTTGTTTAGGCTGCTACATAATAATGAACACAACTCATGATCTGGTGTCCAAACACTTTTGAAATATTTCACTCCACCCCCGTCTTGGATCGTATCCGCTCTGCTCTGCTCTTTTCGGCATTAAGTTGCGCGGTCACTGTTGGGACGCGTCTCGAGGACGACGAGCAGGCCGCTGAAGTGCACTGGCTCTGGAAGAGGGGGGATTAAACCAAGCCCGCCTGCTCCTCGGACGACCCCCCGGGCTGCTCTTCAATCCCCCTCCAACTCGGCGGAGTGCTTCTATCCGAGAGCGCCCAGAGGACCGGGGACCACCTGACACCCCTCATGCCGTGAACGCGTCCTGATGAACCGCTTTTGTTACACAACACGATTCCAATCAAGCAGCTAATCAACGTCTCGGCGCCGAGCCAGCACCCGGGAGGAATTCTGAAGACTCTTACCTGTCCGACTGCTCCAGGAGCCAGCGGAACTGGGAGAAGGACCGGGCCAGGAGAGCCGCTCGCACCGGGAACGTCACCGGCTGGGTCAGGTTCTTACACACCGCTTCCATCTGCTGAACCATCTCCCAACTGTAACCTTTCACCCAGGGGTGGGCAGGAGGGGTAGAAACAGCATGGTCAGCATGGTCAACAAGTCCGTGACTGTACACTGAATAATGGGAACAGTCAGTCGTTTATGCGACTTCAAGCTTCTCAGTGGGTTTGTCGGTGTTTATGACTATAGCTGGAGACTTCTCTGTGCCCATATAGATAGTTCTAGTCAAACAGAACATTCCAACTTGCAAAAACTCAAATAATTGTGACCTTGTGCTGGGGAAAATTAGTCCAGTTTGCTGGACATCCCAATTAAAAAAACAAACTGTATTAAAAATAGAGTGACCTTTATTTTAAAGCTGTATGTCTGTGGGAATTTGTGCCCATTCTGTCCCAAGATGACAACATTTGTATTAAATGCCTGGGCGCTGATGGTGTTCCGGTTCATACCAGAGCTGTCCAGTAGGGCTGAGGTCAGGGTTCTGTGCTGGCCACTGGACTTTCCTTGAACCAAGAAACCTTCTGGAGCAAGAAAGGTCCTTCCCTAAACTGTTGGTGCAAATCGGAAGCATATAATTTCCTAGCAAGTGCTGTGGCTAGAAAAATAAAAGGGGTGTCCTGATACTTTTTGCACATATAGTGTAGTTGAAGGTGCTGGAACATGGGTGGTGCTGTCCACAGGCAAGCAAGCTTTAAATTACCATGGGCTAAGATGCTGCAACAAACCAGAGTCTTGGGGCTTGACCTCTAAGCTCAGGGCAATGTTGATGAAAGAGTAAGGAAATCCGGCCTCATGTCACCTCATGTTTATACCCCAGTGATTGTAATTACAGGTTTATTAATCTCAATAATAATAATTCTTGCCTGTCTGGGTCACCACGGGTGCCAATACTAAATATTACTAAACATTAAGAACTACTGCGCATTATCTACCTGGGTTGTCGTTATACGGAGACCATCCAGTGGTCCAGCCCAGCGAGAGAACATCTTCCTCCCCCTTCAGAGCCACAGCTCGTAAAAACTCCTGGGCATCGAGAGGCGTGTCCGTGCCCCCAGGTCCGGGCAGGACGTCCGCGTTGATCCACACGGGCCCCTTCAGCTGAGCGCGGGCCTCGTCCAGCAAGGTCATGGACGGTGCGACTGCTGCCAAGCTTCACAGCAAAGAGGGTGTCATGCTCATGAAACTCGTATACAGTTACTTTAACTTAATCAAATCGACTCATAAGGACTCATTTGGAAGGTCAGGAATTGCTATTAGGGATCAGCCGGTGGGGCACCTACACAGACACACGATTGGCTCTGTCTGTAGATGAGGGGACAGTCATCGCTGGTGTAAGTCTGACCTCTGCTGACCAGTTGAGGTGCCTACACAGGGGGCGGCTGATCACGGGTGGCAGTGCATGGGAGAGACTGAGATAAGGTCCAATCGTCATGACTGGACTGGGTGAAAGGGGGGAAATACCATTAATAAACTGATAAAAAAGGTATTTGATTGAGAAGGCAAAGTTTTTTTAAAATAAAGATGATATACGTAGAAGTTAAATAACTTTGTTCATTAAATAAATAAAATAATATTCTATGACATTTGTTGAGTGTTTTTACTGACGTTGAATGATTTCATGTTTTGACGTGGACACTAAGGCGATAAAAATGAAGATCTAAGATCTAAAACAGTACAGACTGTTGAATTTAATTAGCACCAGAATAAATCAGAGTAAAACAAGCATAAAAAGAACTGAATCGAACAATAAGCCTATTTCTAAAGCCTGTATTTGGCCACATCGTGATCACCCAAATATCACACCGTATCCACTAACCTCTTGAAGTCCAGTTTGATCCCTTTGTCCGAGTGCACTACCATTTTCAACCACTCCTGTAGGGTTATATCGCTGTCAGTATTAGGCGGGTGAGCCATTATGGGCTCCTGAGGGTCACGTGTTCTCAGGAGCACGTCGGCTTCGATCATCTGGGCGTCACCTGTAAGCGAGAACACAAAAAAATCATGAAATCATCCAGAGACACAAATGGTTTGGCTTTCAGTGGATTTTATATATATATATATATGTACTATATGGCCAAAAGTATTTGGACACCTAACCATGAGCTTGTCGGACATCCCAATTCAAAAGCAAACCTTAAATCCTTAAAGCTAAAACAGCCGCTCTTCTGAGAAGGCTTCTCACAAGACTTTGAAGTATGTCTGTGGGAATTTGTTGGTCAAGAAAGTCTCAATACAGTCGATGTTCCGGTTCATCCCAGAGCTGTTGAGTGGGGCTGAGGTCAGGGCTCTGTGCAGGTCGCTGTTCATGTCTTTATAGGACTTGCTGTGGGCACAGGTGTGAGTGGGTGTGTGTGTGTGTATAGGTTTAAATCTCACCTTGTATTGCTTGAGTGATTTGGTGTTTACTGTTGGCAGCGTGGTACCACCGTATATCTGCACCATCTCTCTGCTGTAAGGTGCCTTTATTGATGAAGTAGTCCAGAGTTTTATCACTCATTGGTCCTGCGCCTGTTAAACGAGTTCCTTTATATTATAAAAATTAAATTAAATAAAATAAAACAGCCACATAAAGCAAGTTTATTAAACAATATTAACATTTGTTCCATCCATTAGACTGTAGGAACGTCAGAACTCATGATAAACGAATGAACTACAGTTTTTTTTTTACAGTTTTATTCTGTAATCTTTAAGAACTGATTATAGGTGCTGAAGCTTCATATTCAACAATAAACTTTATATATAAAGATGAAAATCATCTCATTCAGGATGTAAACAAGCTCTTGTAGGAACCCACCTGTGTCTTCAATCGATCTTTCAGATTTATAAAAGCACGCAGTCCAGGTCAAACCTGCAATAATCACAAATAAAATACAAAACCGCCGAAATCTGACTTTATTTAAACCCATAAGATTATTAAATCCGATAAAAATAAAACTACTGAAGCTGCTCAAACTCAAAACATCCGCGTTCCAACACGGACTGGACTCACGGCGCATTCCGCTCGTGTTGCATGCTGGGAAATGAAGTCACTCGACTAAACGTTTGTAGTTTTTTACGGGGTTTTTTCTTTCGTTCATTCTTTTTTGATTTATTCATGCATTTATTTTTATTTTATTTTTTAAATACTACTTCTGTCTTTCTTCATTTTCTCCCTGATTTTTTTGTAACATTTTATTTGTATTTTTCATTTTTTCTTACGTTTTTCTTGTGTCATTTTATTACTTTACGAATTAATTGTTAATTCCTGCTTTTTTTATTTTGTCTGCTTTGGAATTCATTTGTTTCGTTTTGGTAAATTATTTTTTTTATCTTTTAATATTTATAATTTCTGACTTTGTTTTATTTCTGATTTTCTTTTTTTTACCCTTTTTTAATTTTTTCCCGTCACTATCTGTTCACGCTTTTATTATTATTATTATTTACATTTCTTGTTTTAATGCTATATGTATTTATTTTGTTTTTTTTCCAGGATTTAGTTTTTTTTATTTATTGATTGATTTATTTATTATTTTGTGTATTTTTGTTCATCATTATTTCATTTTTATGTTTTTACCACCGCTTTATCCTGGTTGGGGGTTCACGCTGGGTCACTGGGTGCAATTCAGCAACACACATAGGATAGGACACCGGTCCATTGCGGGGCCTCGGCCACCCCCCCCCCCGCTGTGGATTCGAACCCTGGAAACCCAGCGGCACCCTATTGTTTATTTTATTATTATTAATTTGTATTATTGTGTTTGGCATTAACGACACTAGAAAATACACAATCAGTAGATCTGTGTCAGATTAATAACAATTAAGTTTATTTTCTGATGTAAAAACAACAAACAAAACAATAAAAAACATAAAAATCTGAATAAAAAGTGCAAAACGATCCGGTCTACTGACCCTGCAGCGTTACTACTCAAGTTCTAGCTCTGTGATTGGTCGAGAGCTCTGGTCCACACTGAGGTTATCGTGGCAGTTTTGGGATTTTAACTTCACTTCATTTTCATCACCCGCCGTTGACGTCGTCTCCTCCTCCTGGTCGACGCCCGCTGTGGTACAACATGGCTCATTACACCTCGAACACACCGGACCATCCTGTCCGGCGTCCGCTGAGGATTTACAGGTCTTACATTCTGCCTGGTCAGCACCGAACAGTCTGGATTTAGCATCGCTTTGTGAGACGTCCAGGTCTTTGATCTGAGCCTGAAGACGCTTCTCCAGCTCCTCTGAGCTCCGAGCCAGCATGTAGCTGACCTTCCTCTGATGGGCCAAGGCCTCCTCCTTATCACTCAGCTGAAATAAAAACACACAGGAGCTCAGCGGACGGAACAACAACCCGAGCAGACGCAAAATACGGTGTTTAAACCATAATCCAACACCAGCTTGTCCAGTGTGAACAAGTTATTGCCCCCAGAATCAGGCAATCAGGGTCACTGCTGATCGCTTCTTTTCACCTGCAAGGGGCGGGGTCTAACAGAGTGATGCATCCCATCCCCCTTTGAACCACAGCCAATCGTGTGTCTGTATGGACGAAACACACCCCAGACAGGACGCCAATCCATCACAAGGCCACGGGCACTACCCGCCTAGACGACGCCTGACCGTCCGATAGCACCTTGGGGATTCGAACCCTGAATCCGAGTACTTAAGATTACTTTAGAACTTGTTGCAGACAGCACACACACACACACACACACACACACACACACACACACACCAGATCAAGCAGCAGTTGGAGGGTCCCCTTGGTGTCACTTGGGACATCTTTGCCGGACGGCAGAAACCTTCTCAGCCTCTGAGCCACACCGGACGAGCCGTGACTCCCTAAAAAAAGGGACACGCACACGATCAGGTGTCCGAATACTTTTGACCATACAGTGTTAACTGTAAGTGTTAGTTACTGCACCTCCGTCAGGATTGGAGCGTCTCGGCGTGGTTTGCGGCGGGTCGCTCTCGGCCAGCCGCAGCACCTTCTCGCTCCCCCTCCTCAGCTGCTGCTCGAAGGCGATTCGGAAGGCGTCCACCATCACGTACGCCTCCTCCTTCCTCCTCCTCTGCTGCTCCAGCTATGTGAAGAACATTCTGTGTGTGTCTGGTATGGATAGACGTGACGGACGGTGAGCGTGCGGCGAGCGCTTACCTCTTGCTGAAGCTGAAGGACTTGCTTGCGGCTGGCGGCGGCGCTCCTGGCGCAGGGACACGGCTCTCCTCCGCTGGAGCTACACTGGCACGCTCCGAAAACGGCCAGCTGAGAAAGACACGACGCAACATTCGTCCATCCATTAGACTTCTGACCTGTCCATACATCCATCCATCCATCCATCCATCCAAACAACCATTCATACATTCATCCATCCAGTCATCTGTCCATCCAACCATCCATCCATCCATCCATCCAACCATGCAACCAACCAACCAACCATCCATCCATCCATCCATCCATCCATCCAACCATTCATCCATTCATCCATCCAGTCATCTGTCCATCCAACCATGCAACCATCCATCCATCCATCCATCCATCCATCCATCCAACCATTCATCCATCTAACCAACCATTCATCCATCCATCTGTCCATCCATCCAAGCATCCACTGATCCATCATTCCACTCTACTTAGTCCTATACCCATCCATCCATCTAACCAACCATTCATCCATCCAGCCATCCATCCATCCATCTAACCAACCATTCATCCATCCATCCAAACAAGCATTCATTCATTCCTTCATCTATCTGTCCATACATACATTCATCCATCCAGTCATCTGTCCATCCAACCATGCAACCAACCAACCATCCATCCATCCATTTATTCATCCAACCATCCACTGATCTATCATTCCATTCTACTTATCCATCCATCCATCCATCCAACCATTCATCCACTGATCCATCATTCCTTTCTACTTGCCCCTATATCCGTCCATCCATCCATCCAACCAACCATTCATCCATTTATCCACTGATCCATCATTCCATTCTACTTTTCCATCCATCCAACCAACCATTCATTCAACCATCCAACCATTCATGCACTGATCCATCATTCCATTCTACTTGCCCCTATATTCATTCATCCATCCATCCATCCATCCATTTAACCAACCAACCAATCATTCATCCACTGATCTATCATTCAATTCTACTATCCATCCATCCGTCCATGTTACCTCCAGTGCAGATCCCTCTCTGCCGGTGCCGGATGGAGGTTGAGTCTTCTGAAAATCCCTTCTCTCCTGAGAGCTCAGCAATCCCAGCAGCTCCAGACACTGCTGACTCAAAGCTAACACACACACACACACACACACACACACACACACACACAGAGTAATGCAGCTACACACAGAAACAGGACGCTGAATCGTCAGAGCTAATCATGTTTACTTACACGCGTTCTCTCTGCGTACATCCTGTAGCTGCTCCAGTCTCTCATCCAGAGCTTTACTCAGGGCCTTGTTCTCCGTACACACCCTGTTACACCCAACACCCACCGTTACTCAAAACACAACAAATCAAGACTAACAGAAATTATCTGATCAAAAAATACTAATCTGAGTACGTGAAGTGCACCGACTGCCTGGTATAATAGGTGCTAAAGCTAAAGAAGTGGAGAAGATCACATATTTCACATCATTTTGTACACAAGTAATCAAAAGGAGCTTTTTTATTTTTATTTTAGTGGTAAAAATTTGTGGTAAAAGTCCACAGCACTGCCATTACCATGGCATTCGCTTTTTTATTTTTGGCTTGGCATCAGTTCAATCATGCCAACCAAACACCCACAGGAGACGTTGACGCTTCCGGTGTGAATACAGGGTGATGAGTGATCAACAAGAGGAAAATCGCTGTCGGATCAGGGGCACCGCGAAGACTCGAACCCAGATCTCTGGGGTAGAGGGGTTGGCACATGAAATACTCGCACCACCCATGTGCCCCAATCAACTTCTTGATTCTGGTTTGATGGATAAAGTCTGTGGTTTGTTGGCTGGCTAGAATCAAGGTGGGTCTGATGCCATCTAATCTGAGCTTCAACTTGCTTTGCTACAAAGCTGCCACCCTGAAGCTGGACTGAAGCTTGCTGCTGTCCGTGAGGTCCGTGCTGGAGTAACTTATCATATTTCAGCAGCTTTTAATCCATAGCAGACTCCAGGGTAGCAGTAGCTCAGCGGATGGATAATCAGAAGGTCGCAGGTTCACAGCTGGGCCCTTGAGCAAAACCCTTAATCGTCAAACGCTTGGATTCTATTCAGTCACAATTGTCAATAACTGCTCATGGCCAGGTGTCCACATACTTCTGGATATGTAGATAGGTTTCCACTGGCGCATATGGAATGAAAGGTTCGGCGTCTCTTAGCTACTGGCCGCCTTTTCGTTTAGTCAGATTTAGCTCCAGATTTTGTGAACGTGTGTAGAATCTGACCTGTCGTGTTTCAGCTCCCACGTCTGCTCCACGTTCTTGAACTGGACCCGGTTGAAGGTGATCTCCCACTGCAGAGCGTTCACTTCCTGTGTGGGTGACAGGAAGGAGCCTCAGTAGGAGCATTTTAGGGGGTTCTAAGAATTTAGATACGCATCTATGTGGAGAGAGAGCTAGATGAAGACTGGTCACCTTTTCCAGAGCTCTGGTCCGCTCCTCGCTCTTCTGCAGCAGGATCTTGGTGTGGCTGGTGGCTTTGTCTAGAATAGCCTGGAAAGACGGGCATACACATGCCAGTCAGCTCTTAATGAGATGGGATGGGCACAACAATCAAAATAAATGCATCATAAATACACTATATGGGTAAAAGTATTGGGACACCCCTTCTAATTTGTGCGTTTTAGCTACAGCAGTTGCTAACAGGTGTAATAAATCTATTATACAACAGTAGCAGCAACAGTTTAGGGAAGGGCCCTGTCCTGTTCCAGCATCATTGTGCTCTATGAAGACGTGAAGAGAAGCTCAGTTAAGTACAGAACAGATATGGAATGAACCGGAACATGAACTGAACGGGCACAAATCCTCACAGACACACAAAGTCTGGTGAGAAGCCTTCTCAGAAGAGCGGCTGTTGTTCTAGCTGAAGATACAGTTTGTTTTTGAGGCGGGACGTCCAGCAAGCTCACGGTCAGGCGTCCGAATACTTTCGGCCGTGTCGCGTGCGGTGTACCTGGCCTTGTAAAATCCTCAGAGCTTCGTGTTTGCCCTCCAGGTGGCGATGCGTGACCTCCAGCTCCGTCCGCAACAACTCGACCTCCTGCAGGAGAAAAAAAATTTTCTCAGAAGGTTATGGGTTCGAGTCCTGCTAGTGATCTCTCTACATAGAAGCATTTTATGTCGTCCTACGCCCCCGAGAAGAAGGCACGTCTAAATTCTTAGACAATTCTTAAACAACTGATGCGTTTAGTATTTTGGAGAAAGTCGTGACCGAAGTCGTAACCCGAAAATCCACAAGGGGGCGCCAGATTGCACCGGGAGCTGGAGGACTGTATGAGTTACGTAAGTACGGAGTATAATAGAGAGTTCTGGAGGCTACCTCGGTGACCTCCTGTAGTCTCCGCTGCAGCACCTCGCTGGACTCGCTAGCGCCGCTTTCTGTCGGAGAACAACGAGAGATTAACGTTACTACGTGAAAATCCCTTCAGAACATTTTATAAAGGGTGTCCACATACTTTCGGCCGTTAATCGTGCAGCGACAGTCAAATAATCGGCGTGTTTGTCCTTCCGAAAGGTTCCGTAGTGGAACAACCACATCCACAAAGTCAATATTTGCTCGAGCGCTCGAGCCGTTTACTCAGGATCATGGGCGGCCGAGGCGTTTTTGAGAGCTGAATGATCTCAAGGAGCAGACACGGAGCAACACATAGCCGAAAGTATGTGGACACACCTTCTTATTGAATATATTTATTTATTTATTAGGATTTAATGTCATGTTTTGGTTACATTTACTCTTTGGTTACATACTTCTTTGGAAGTACCTGTCTTTGGACTGTAGGAGGAAACCGGAGCACCCGTAGGAAACCCACCCAGACACGGGGAGAACATGCAAACTCCACACAGAAGGGACAGGAAGTCGCTCTGTATTCATTTCCTTTCAGCCAGCGAGTCGAGTATTTTACCTGCTCCGTTTGTAATCGGACACTCGGATCTGAACCCCGCCTTGAACAAACGTTCACTAACCACGCCAACGCCCGAGAAGATTCCTCAGAAGAACGTCTGCACCCTCCTAACTCACCCGCTGGATCAGAATCATGTGAGGACAGGCGAGGGCCTTCCTTAAACTGTCGCCAGAAAAGTGCCGGACACCTACCCGAGTCCGTCCTCCGCCACCGCGAGGCCCTCTCGGCGTCCAGCTCCTGCCTGAAGGCGCCGTACATGGCGCTGCACGACGTCCAGGAGAAGGTCGCGCCGCTGCCCTCGCTGACCTGCCCACAGAGCTTCATCAGGGGCAGCAGATCCAGAAGGTCCCCGCCGCTCCGGATCCGTGAGGGGCGTGGCGCGGTCCTGGCGTGGCGCCTCGAAGACCGGGCGCCCATCCCGTCGCCCAGGTCTCCCTCCGTCATGTCGTCTTCGGAGGACCGATCCCCGGGGGCGAGCTCCTCCCGGCCCCCCTGCATGGTGTCCATCGACTGCGGCAAAGACCCTACAGACAGACAGACAGACGTTTTAAAGCCTGCTTGACTGTGGACAGTATCGGTCCACTTATAGCAGCATCTAGTTTGTTGCAGATTTGGATTTAATCCAGACCTTGACCGAGAGACCACTGTTCCATGCACAGGTGCAGTCAAACTAAATGACGACTGGACGAACGATCCGAGTCGCTGCTTGTACATCTTGTACAGAAATATGTGGACACCCCTTCTAATTACTAGGTGTTTAGCCACGCCCCCTTTCCCAGACGGGTGGCCCGCTCAGAGCCCTGCCGTGCCCGCACCCCACTGAACAAATGTGGGATGAATTGGAACGTTAGTCGACTATAAATCAGGATGATCAGCATGACCACACAAATGCCTGTTAGAATGAATGAGCACAAATTCCGACAGACACACTCCAAAATCTTGGGAAGCCCTAAAATGGGGACATATTACCTCCCGTGGTTTGGGAATGTGATAGCGAGGGCAGGTGGTCACTGATTCGATCCAGGTTGCACTGCTGGACCCCTGAGCAAGGCCCTTAACCCTTAACAGCGTCTAAGTATGGACAAAAGTATTGGGACACCCGTTCTAATTATTAAATTCACGTGTTTCAGCCACAACGATTGCTAACAGGTGTAATAAATCGACTATTATTGCAGCAACAGTTTAGGGAAGACCCCTTCCTGTGCACAAATCAAGCTTTATAAAGACATGAAGAAAAATTCCGTTTATAGAAACTCCAGCGTCCTGCACAGAGCCCCGACTTCAACCCCACTCAACAGCTCTGGGATGCACCGGAACATCGACTGTGGCTTCCTTGATTGACATCAGTATCCAGCCGTACAAATGCGGTCATATTTTAATCGAACGGGCACAAATTCCCACACACAGACACACTTTAAAGTCTTGTGAGAAGCCTATTCAGAAGAGCGGCTGTTGTTCCAGGTGAAAAATACCGGGTGTCCAAATACTTTTGGCCATGTAGTTGTAGGTCTGATTAGAAACGACTGATCCGTCCAGAAGTCTTTGGTTGATGCGATTTGGATCAAGACTGGACAATAAAATCGGACAAATCGGCGCAACTTGTGGATAAAAACATGAAACAGTAAAGCGACAAAAGCGGAACTCACCTGTCTGATCTCACCGGTCACATCAAAGCGAGATGAAACACTTAATAAAAACGATCAAACATCGGATGCCGTCTTTGATCTTTCTGATCACGCGCATTAGAACCGGGATCGGACGTCCTGCGACTTCACCACGTCCGACTGAACCTGATCCGGATCTACTGGCTCCGTGCGCCTGAAAAAGTCTGGACGCGCCACTATGACGCCCCCTGGTTTTTAATAACGGATCACATTCAGTATTATTGCACCTTTGCTTCCAGCTTGGTCACGATCAGGGTCTCGGTGGGTCCAGCATCCTCCCTTTCTTAAAAACTCTGTGCGCAAAGCAGGGATGCATGTGGATGTGAAAAACAGGGGCGTTCCTTGACACTCATTTAATAGTCACTCACTAATCCAGCACAAACGTAGAGAAGCCAATCCACTTACTGGCATTCTTTTTTTTTTGGATGGATGGGGGAGGAATTGTGAGTGCTGGAAGCTCAGGGAGAACATGCCCAAGCAAACTCCACACCAGTAAGGCTAGAACTCAGGTTAACAGAACCCACATCGCCGCACTAGGTAGTGACTGGACGAGGTAGGTAGTTTTGCATGTTCTCCTTTTGTTCGCATAGACCCCCTTTACAATATAATGCCGAAAAAGGGCGGCCCGTCTGCTCTCAATTAAACTGACCCTAGGTTTGAGTGAAGGAATGATGCCTTGTGACGTTTCTGGGTAGGCTCCAGACGCACTGTGACCCTGACCAGGATAAGGAGGTTCCTGAATATACCTGCTTTCTCGCCACCTGCCGAAGAAACATGCCAGCAGGTGGACTGTAAGCGCTAAGGTGCCCTGCCTGAATGTATGCCTTGCACCCGGTGTTTTCAGGCAGGCTCCACACCCACTGAGACCCAGATCAGGACGAATAGATTCGTTAGAATAGATGAATAGATAAGTGTCTATGTTACCACTTTGGGCGGCACAGTGGCACATCAGGGCAGTGTAGGTGCTGCATGACAACATGTGTCCCTTGGACTTGGGTTCGATCCTTGCCTCCAGCCAATGCTCATGCTGGAAGTTTTGCATGTTCTATTTTGTAAGCAGTGTTACCTGCATTCCAGCGGCTTCTAGAAGCATAAGCTGACTGAGTTTTTCCTAACCCTTGGCAGAGACCACTGTTCCACGCATTGTATCTAGCCTAGCGACAAGACGTCCAGATGATCTTGACAAGAGGATTGTACAGACGAACCAGCCCTATTCATATGGGCACAGAGAAGTCAGAATGACTACCTGTTATATATTGTACACAAAAACTGAGTCGATAAAACATTGCATATGCCCGAAAGTATGTGGACACCCAACCATAAGCTTTTAAAGTACGTCTGTGAGGATTTGTTCCTTTTTTGTAGTCAAAAGTCACACAGTTGACGTTCCAATTCATCCCGCTTTGAGAACAGTGCAGGGCCTATAGCAGGGGTGTCTATATACTTTCGACCATATAGTCATGGAAGCTCTTATTATTAAGATTCGTTATCGACAGGCTCCGCCCCCTTTCCTAATAAGGACATAAATATTGCAAAACATCTTTTATTGCGTTTTCAGGTGGAACAAACACACAAGGGGGTCCAACAGGTCCAACGGCGTCACCAAAACACTTATTCACCGAAGTCCTAGACCGGGCACTGTGATACCAAGCGGGTACAGATCCACGCCGCCGGACAGTCTCTTAAACCAAAATAAATATTATTAATTCACATTATAAAAAAATCCTAAACAAAAATCCCGCGGACGAGTCGGAGTGCTGGAGGAACGTGATTGGTCAGTCACTGTCGTACTCTTCGATCAGGACGTCCTCGTCCTCCAGTAGGGCTTCGGCGCCGGTCGGTTGAGGTTGGCTGGCAGGGAGGTCGCCCGGAGCGTCCTGGCTGCTCGGAAGACTCGGCGCGACCGTGGTACCTGGAGTCCCGGAGAGCTCTGCGGTCTGTTCGTTCTCGCTGTCTGAATCCAGGCGTCCGGGGTCTTTATCTCCGAGCGCGTCCAGTTTTAATCTGAAAGAACTGGGACACGAGACACACTCAGATCTGGACAGGGTTTCAGTTATGGAACGACGGAGGGCTGCTGGATCGAGCGGGTTGTATTTGGTCACAATTGTAGCACCGCTAAATTATAATTAGGATGGAATTGCAGGAGAGGAAAAGCCACCAAAACATCACTGATGCTGGAGTGGTGGACACAAGTCGGGTACTGATCAACCCGATGATCTAAGACCCGAAACACCCTGGGTCCATCACTGAAGATGTGTCCATGTTGCACCATACGGTGTTTTCAGAACAGATGGAATTAAACTGCACCCATTTTTCTGTCCTGCCGTTTCATTTAAGTCATTTATGGGGTCTGTTTTAATTTCCTTTTCATCTGTGGGTGCTGGACAGGGCACCAATAATACCCTGACCTGTCCAAATAGGAGCCTTGGTGGCAACAAATTCAGACAAGACACTCGACCAGGCACCCAGGTGGCACAGGGCAGTGATAGCTCAGTGGTTAAGGTACTGGACTAGTAATCAATCAGTTGTGCCCGTTCAAGCGGGCACAACTGGCAGTGCCTGCAGCAGACGAAATTGGGCAACGTGTCTGCTGGGCGGGATCTGCCGGTAAGCAGGCCGAGGCACCTGTGCAGAGAGTGGATGAGCGGCATGTGTGAATCCACCCCCGCACGGGGGTATAAGAAGGACTGCGCACGCGTCGGGGGGCACGTGAGCAGCAGTATACCCTCCTCAAAAGCAATCGGGTCGCCACAGCAACGGAAGACAAACTGACTAGGCTAAATCGGGAGAAAATGAATAAATAAATAAATAAATCAATCAATCAATCAATAGAAGAAAAAAAAAAAAGCGCTCGACCAGCAGACAGCCTGACGTTAGGCTAGCCAACTAGGCCAGTGATCCCCAACCACCAGGCCGTGGACCGGTACCGGTCAGTGGGTCATTTATTACCCGGCTGCATCTCGTTGCAGCCAAAAAAGCCCATTTTACATCGTTTGTGAGCACTATTATTAAATTATATCTTATATGAAACCGGTCTATGGTGCAAAAAAGGTTGGAGAAAGGAAACACTGATCTAAGTTACATACCTGCCAGGAAATGTAATTAATTAATTTATTTTGATTTTAATGCCATGATGGGTATCATGTTTCTATCTGCTGATTTTATCGTGTCTATATTTTACCTGCCAGGTAACCTCCTGCGAGAGAGATGCCCGACGTCCTGGATGAAGGTGATCTGAGCTGAAACGTACAGCAAAAAAAACAAACCACGTCACACAGACGACTCAGAGCTTCCAGGACCAGGTTCATCATGTTATCGTCATACCTGGGTTCCTCATGGGGTTGCTGAGCTTGGCCAGGTAGGGCACCAGCTCGGTGGCGAGGCCGACGGGCGACAGGCAGAAGCCGACGAAGAGCGACTGAGCCGAGAGGAAGTTCTCGCGGTGCTTCAACCACAAGACAAGACAGAGCAGAGTCAGAACGAGCCGGAGCGTCACAGCGAGCACGGAGCGTATATATAAAACGTTCGTCTCCGTTACCGTCTTGCTGATGTGCAGCCAGTGGGGTTTGTGAAGCGGCCTGAATCCCACCGAGGTCTGACCGGCCGCTCGGGCGCGGGCGGAGTTGGAGTGGACGAGCCCTCTGGTGGCCACCGAGGATCCGTACGGCAGCATCGTGGATCTGGACTGTAGGGAAAGTGGAACCATGAATTACATTTAAAATCTGCTCAGTTCCCATCTGTACAGCACCTATGCTGGGAAATGAGCCAGCTCCGTAAGTACGAACTACATGGAACAGTGGTCTCTTTACCAAGGATTGCATGACATTTACTGTCACCGTGGCCTCCTTTCTTGAGTGGCAGCTTCTAAACCCAAGCGACTGGCACCCAGGTTCCTCTGTGACTGGTGGTTCTAGGATGACGTGACTGTTTGGGTTTTCTTCCCAACCTTGATGAGAGACCACTGTTCCATGTACTGTTTTTTTGGTGGTGGTTCTAGCATTAGGTGACAGTATGGATTTATTTTCCCAACCTTGGTGAGAGACCACTGTTCCATGTACTGTTTTTTTTTGGTGGTGGTTCTAGCATTAGGTGACAGTATGGATTTATTTTCCCAACCTTGATGAGAGACCACTGTTCCATGTACTGTTTTTTTAGTGGTGGTTCTAGCATTAGGTGACAGTATGGATTTATTTCCCCAACCTTGGTGAGAGACCACTGTTCCATGTACTGTTTTTTTTTTTTTTAAATGGTGGTTCTAGCATTAGGTGACAGTATGGATTTATTTTCCCAACCTTGATGAGAGACCACTGTTCCATGTACTGTTTTTTTAGTGGTGGTTCTAGCATTAGGTGACAGTATGGATTTATTTTCCCAACCTTGATGAGAGACCACTGTTCCATGTGCTGTTTTTTTAGTGGTGGTTCTAGCATTAGGTGACAGTATGGATTTATTTTCCCAACCTTGATGAGAGACCACTGTTCCATGTGCTGTTTTTTTAGTGGTGGTTCTAGCATTAGGTGACAGTATGGATTTATTTTCCCAACCTTGATGAGAGACCGCGGTTCCATGTACTGTTTTTTTGGTGGTGGTCCAAGGATGAGGTGACAGTATGGATTTATTTTCCCAACCTTGGTGAGAGACCACTGTTCCATGTACTGTTTTTTTGGTGGTGGTCCAAGGATGAGGTGACAGTATGGATTTATTTCCCCAACCTTGATGAGAGACCGCTGTTCCATGTACTGGTTTTGTGGTGGTTCTAGCATTAGGTGACAGTATGGATTTATTTTCCCAACCTTGGTGAGAGACCGCTGTTCCATGTACTGTTTTTTTGGTGGTTCTAGCATTAGGTGACAGTATGGATTTATATTCCCAACCTTGGTGAGAGACCACTGTTCCATGTACTGTTTTTTTGGTGGTGGTTCTAGCATTAGGTGACAGTATGGATTTATTTCCCCAACCTTGATGAGAGACCATTGTTCCATGTACTGTTTTTTTGGTGGTTCTAGCATTAGGTGACAGTATGGATTTATATTCCCAACCTTGATGAGAGACCACTGTTCCATGTACTGTTTTTGTGGTGGTTCTAGCATTAGGTGACAGTATGGATTTATTTCCCCAACCTTGGTGAGAGACCGCTGTTCCATGTACTGGTTTTGTGGTGGTTCTAGCATAAGGTGACAGTATGGATTTATTTCCCCAACCTTGGTGAGAGACCACTGTTCCATGTACTGTTTTTTTTGGTGGTGGTCCAAGGATGAGGTGACAGTATGGACTTATTTCCCCAACCTTGATGAGAGACCACTGTTCCATGTATAGTTTTTTTTTCGTGGTTCTAGCATTAGGTGACTATGGATTTATTTTCCCAACCTTGGTGAGAGACCACTGTTCCATGTCAAAGCCCTATCAATTCTGACACCAGGACATCACCAGCTCCAGTCATTACAGTCATTCCGAACCACTAGCCATGAATTAGGAGGCCATACCAATAAATAAAAGGACATTTAAACATCGCCAGCTCCCATCGTTTCCTGTAGACGGCGTCTGAAGCCAGTTACAAATTCCCATTCGAACTCACTGTCCACTCTGCAGTCAGGAAGTCGGCGTCCGAGAGGTACTCGCTGGCCCGTGCCAGGTCGTCCACTTCGGAGAAGAAGTCCAGGTAGTTCTGGTGTAGGTAGAGGTTGAAGAGCTCGCCGGACATGTGAGAACGCTCGATAACAAGCTGACGGGGAGAAAAACAGGCTGATTTACTGCAAACCGACACCCATCACACGGATCACGCCGAGCCATCGGTGTGCGGCGTGTTTACCTCGGGGTCGACCAGCAGCTTGTCTCTCCGATGTTCCGCGAGGTGCGCCGGTAGCTTGGGAGCTTCAGAGGCTTCGTAGCTTTCTCCTGAAATGAAAGAAACCATCACGCTACCTTAAAAGTATACAGACACCTGACCTTCTGACTTGTTGGACATCCTCAAGTACTAACATGGACTGCACAACTCTGTTAGAGCATTTACTGAACAAGGAGGCCGGTCCAGTTCAGCCTAAAGGTGGTTAGTAGGGTTGAGGTCAGGTTCTTTAGAGCAATGGACCTCAATTTTGTCAAACTGATGGTTCAAACATCTGAACTCAATAATGAACTCACCTGAAAAGCAATCGGGTCGCCACAGCAGCGGAAGAAAATAAATAAATTCGACCAGCAGACAGCCTGACGTTAGGCTAGCCGTCTAGGTTCCATACCTGCCAGGATTTTTGGTTTGTTTGTTTATTTGTTTTTCTAACGCCCTGTTTACTCTATTGAATTAATTTTTAAGGCAGGACCAAGTATTTGGGGCAGGAATTTATTGCGTTTATAAAAAAAAAGTCCTCAAGTTTGTATTTGTAAGAAAGTTTATGATCATGTTTGCATTGTTTCTGGTGAAGATATTGTTTACAGAGTCTTTCTCTCTCCGTTATATTTAACACATTCTATCAAAATGTGTTTTATAATAAGGATGGTTGCATATATTTATTCATATATAGGTATTATAATACAGAGGCGTGTCTAGATACTTTACACCCTGCTCACGTCTAGATTTATTTATTTTAGGGCGGTCAAACGATTAAAATTTTTTCATATAATTTCATATAGTTAATCGCGATTAATCGCATTCAAAAAAATCTGTGTAAATGTTATAGAAAACAAGGATTTTTAAGTGAAATGTTACCATTAAAATGGTGAACACGTTTTATGCTAAATGTACTGATGTTAAAAACTGCTGGGACAAGAGAAAACTGTAAGGGAGTTTTATTCACTCACATACTAGGCAGTAATACTATCCAGCAGAGACCCTCGACTTCGTATATATGTCAGATTGTAGGTTAGAATTTCTCCATCAGCAAACATTGTAGATCAGCGGTGCTTCAGGTGGGATAAGGCGTAGTTATCGTAACAGACTTTTCTGTGCTTGTATCGTGACGATGGTTTGATGGACGTTTCTACACGAAGTGAGTGTGTTTTGACCCTTTGAGGCTTCCATAGTTCATGGACTAGCGTGCTTGACTCCGGTATTCAGTGCCGTAACAGATTAAGTTAATAAAGTGTTCTGCTCCCGACAACTTGTGAATATAGCGTGTATTTATTTCTTTATTAAGCGAGTGCATCACTACGACGCTCGGTTACATTTGAGAAACGCCGTCTTAACGAGAGATGCCGTGAACAATCAAGTCTCAACGTGAACTACGGAAGACTCGCAGGGCCAAATAGAATTTGCGTTAACGGCACTATTTTTTTAATCGCGTTAAATTGAGATCGCGTTAATGCGTTATTATCGCGTTAACTTCGACAGCCCTAATTTATTTATTTACGTTTTAATGCCATGTTTAACACATTGGTGGCATTTAATGGCAGTAACAGGTATTATGTGTGTGTCTTCATATTTTGGCCCATATTGTATGTTCATTTTTATTTTTATGGTTGCCAGGTAGGTTAAAAGTCTTCTTGTGTGAGAGTCTCTTTGATAGTTTCTGGCATGTGTGCTTGTTCTCTTTCTTTAGTGTATTTTGGGCATTCTATCAAGATGTGTTTTATTGATTTAGGTGGCTCACGTCTAGATAAGCAAAAAAAAAACGACCGATAACTCAGGACTGACTCTTGCAGTAGAGGATCTTGCCCAGAGCTCGGAAGAGAAACAGCGAGGCGTCTTTCCCTCCCACGGCAGGGCTCTCGTCCGGCGCGTCCGTAGATCTGGCCCGTCGGCTCCTGCCCTTGGATCTCGCCGAGGTCTTCGCGCTCGATCTTCCTTTTTTGGAGGCCCAGAGCTTCTTCTCCAGAGAGAGGTCTGAGAACGGAGAAGACGACAGGAGGTAGGCGTGTGGTGGATGTTGATTTTAGCGGGACGTACACTGATCAGCCATAACATTAAAACCATGTAGAGGCACTTAGTAGTTCTACAATTACTGACTGTAGTCCATCTGTTTCCCTGCATGCTTTGTTAGCCTGCTTTCACCCTGTTCTTTAATGGTCAGGACCACGACAGAGCAGGTATTATTTAGGTGGTGGATCATTCTCAGCACTGCAGTGACACTGACATGGTGGTGGTGTGTTAGTGTGTGTTGTGCTGGTATGAGTGGATCAGATATGAATTTGAGTTTAAATCTACAGTACCAGTCAAAAGTTTGGACACACTTTCTCATTCCTGTGGTTTTTCTTGATTATTTTTATTTTCAACATTGTACATTAATACTGAAGACGTCCAAACTACGAAGGAACACGTGTGGAATTATGTAGTGAACAAAAAAGTGTTAAACAAACCAGAATATGTTTTATATTTTATATTCTTTCAAGTAGCCATCTTCTGCTTTGATGACAGCTTTGCACACTTTTGGCATTTTCTCAATCAGCTTCATGAGGTGCCGCCTGGAACGGTTTTTAATTAACGTTTGTGCCTCGTCTAGAGTTAATTTCTGGAATTTCTTGCTTTTTTTAATGTGTTTGAGAGCATCAGTTGTGCTGTGCAGAGGTAGGGTTGGTAAAATATAAAACATATTCTGGTTTGTTTAACACTTTTTTGTTCACTACATAATTCCATATGTGTTCCTTCATAGTTTGGACGTCTTTAGTATTAATCTACAATGTAGAAAATAAAAATAATCAAGAAAAACCATTGAAGTGAAGGTGTGTCCAAACTTTTGACTGGTAACCTGACACCGCCGTGTCGGACAGGGTCCACCATCTAGTGCCGGTGAGACATGCGATCTACAGGACCCTCTAAGTAGGAACCCAACACTGACAGGTGATAAGAAGCGGTCGCAGACTGTACAGACTGGAACTCCTGTCCACTGTCGAACGCTCCTATAACAGGGATGCAGTCATCGAAACTGGACACAGAAACAATACTGACAAATCCAGTTTTCCCCAAGGTACAGTACGTGTGGATCCACCTCGTCTCGGCTCACCACGGGGGACCCGGATCTGGACCTACCGGAGAAAGAGGAGAACTGCAGACTGTTGATGGCACTGCGGATGTCTCCCGAGCTTCCGGAACACAGCTGCTCCAGCGCCTCCTTATCGGGAACGGAGATCTTACCGGCACGCTGAAAAACGAGAGCCGTGTCAGCGGGTCGGTCGTGTTCACGAGTGAAACTAGCCACGCCGAGTGAGCGTTACCTTGCCGGCTTCGAGGGACGCGATCCGACTCAGCGCTTTCATCGTGCTGGTGTGGGCGATGGGATTAAAGCTGGGGATGGTGGGAAGGAAGGAGATACGTCAACCTACAAGTACCTAGTGAGATTTATGAGCATGCTCCTACACCCATGAGCCGTAAGATTAGGACCACCCGCCTAAACAATGCACACGACCCCGACCGTCCACATAATTTTGATGATTTTGGAAAAAAAAATGGATTCTGGATGCCCGTCGTATGAGCTTTCAGTGGCAAACTGGACTTAGCATTGATACTCTAACATGCAATTACGCCGTACTCTTCTGCTGGTCCGTAATGAATGAGTCCTGGCAGCCCAACAACCTGTCGGAGGTTTGTGGCTCGTCCCTCCTCAGACCACTGTCCGTAGGTACTCACCACGGCTGCCTGAGTCGTCATTATGATTCAACCCTCAGATCATTAAGCTGAACGGATCACATGTTCATGAGGTGGTCCTAATGTTTCGGCTGATGGGTGTATATCCGTGAATATGAACCTGATGTTCTGGACGCCCAGCTCCTCCTGTATCTCCTTGGGGAAGAGAAGTCTGGAACTGGTGTCTCCGCTCAGGCTGTCGGACACGATGAAGACCAGCGGGCACCTTCCGGTTCTCACGAATCGCCTGCATGGGGAGAAAAGCAGCTTCTGAAGCTCCTTCTGAATAACCGAGCGCTGTGTTCGAATCGCGTCGTGAGTTCGGATCCCGGACTGACCTGAGGATGCCGTGCAGGTTTCCTGGCTGCCGGTAGAACTGGTTTGGAAAGTCCTGCAGGGACACACAACGTCAGGGGGTTCGGGTCAGTACGTCCAAACATGCACAGACAACGTGCAGGAAACAATACCTCTACTAGAATGATCTTCCGCTCTTGACCACGCTCGTCTCCGCTCATCTGGAGTCGGTTATACTTGTTTGCACGGAGCAGGAACTCCTGGAAGGAAGCCGTCTGTGAGCTGCCCTGGAAACGGTTAAATCTGGAGTCTGGAACGAGACGACACAAGGAAATGGCTTCATAAGGGCTCTAAGCCTACGGCATCTTGGTGGGCTTTATGACATCATAATGGAGAGCTTTATGACATCATAATGGTGAGCTTTATGACATCATAATGGAGAGCTTTATGACATCATAATGGCGGGCTTTATGACATCATAATGGTGGGCTTTATGACATCATAATGGTGGGCTTTATGACATCATAATGGCGAGCTTCATGACATCATAATGGCGAGCTTCATGACATCATAATGGTGAGCTTTATGACACCATAATGGTGGGCTTTATGACACCATAATGGTGGGCTTTATGACATCATAATGGTGGGCTTTATGACATCATAATGGTGGGCTTTATGACATCATAATGGCGGGCTTTATGACATCATAATGGTGGGCTTTATGACATCATAATGGAGAGCTTCATGACATCATAATGGCGAGCTTCATGACATCATAATGGTGAGCTTTATGACACCATAATGGTGGGCTTTATGACACCATAATGGTGGGCTTTATGACATCATAATGGTGGGCTTTATGACATCATAATGGTGGGCTTTATGACATCATAATGGCGGGCTTTATGACATCATAATGGTGGGCTTTATGACATCATAATGGTGGGCTTTATGACATCATAATGGAGAGCTTTATGACATCATAATGGAGAGCTTTATGACATCATAATGGAGAGCTTTATGACATCATAATGGAGAGCTTTATGACATCATAATGGAGAGCTTTATGACATCATAATGGCGAGCTTCATGACATCATAATGGCGAGCTTCATGACATCATAATGGTGAGCTTTATGACATCATAATGGAGAGCTTTATGACACCATAATGGTGGGCTTTATGACATCATAATGGTGGGCTTTATGACATCATAATGGTGGGCTTTATGACATCATAATGGCGGGCTTTATGACATCATAATGGCGGGCTTTATGACATCATAATGGTGGGCTTTATGACATCATAATGGTGAGCTTTATGACATCATAATGGTGGGCTTTATGACATCATAATGGTGGGCTTTATGACATCATAATGGTGAGCTTTATGACATCATAATGGTGGGCTTTATGACATCATAATGGAGAGCTTTATGACATCATAATGGTGGGCTTTATGACATCATAATGCTGAGCTTTATGACATCATAATGGTGGGCTTTATGACATCATAATGGTGAGCTTTATGACATCATAATGGTGAGCTTTATGACATCATAATGGTGGGCTTTATGACATCATAATGGCGAGCTTTATGACATCATAATGGTGGGCTTTATGACACCATAATGGTGGGCTTTATGACATCATAATGGTGGGCTTTATGACATCATAATGGCGGGCTTTATGACATCATAATGGTGGGCTTTATGACATCATAATGGTGGGCTTTATGACATCATAATGGTGGGCTTTATGGTAACATAATGGTGGGCTTTATGACATCATAATGCTTTATGACATCATAATACTATTTTTTTACCTGGATCGAAGCTCTGTCTAAAGGACTCGTCTGTCCAGGACTCACACGTGGTGGGATTTGTCCACTCCTGGATCTGGCAACCCAGGTCTTTGGTTAGGACGTGAACCGTGGCCGTCTTTCCACAACCAGACGGGCCTGTTAGCAACAGAATGGCACCGGCCTGTGGAAACAGCAAGGAGCTGGCATGGGTAACTTTTTCTATGTGGGCAAAAGTAAGTGGACACCAATCGTTTTTAGTAGTGTCCAGATACTTATGGCCATACAGTGCATGTCTGGTGTTAAACTGAGATGATACTCACCTTGTCGGCACACTTCAGGTCCAGATGAACCCTCAACCAGCTCTCCACCTCCTCAACCTTCTTCTTGTGGACCGCCAGCTCGGCCTACGTTTGAGGCGATGGGGCCGGTCAGATAAATACAATGTGATATTACTGGATAACTTAGTTCCTTAAAAATGTGTTCATCCAATATTGGTGATTGGAAGCGACTGAGGGTTAGTAAAGTGCAGAAACAATGTTTTAGACTCCACTATATAGTAGAGGAACTGATCTAGACTCCCCGTACCTGCGACTGAGGGGCGTACACGTCCACCCAGGGTTCATCCTGGCTCTCCGCCGACCCTCGTCTGCTAGAAACGCCCTCGAGCTGGGAGGTTTGAGGGTCTCTGTTCCTCTTTCCAGGCCTCTTTCCTCCATCGTCTGTGTTAGCTGGACGCGCTTTGGACTTGCTTTCACCCGAGACTGTTCCCTTAGTGGAGAACCTGCTCAGCCCGGAGCCTCCCAGAAGGTCCCCGAAGGACGGTTGAACCCAGCTGCTTAACTAAGGGTCAAACCAGTAAAGAAATAAATGAAACACTGAAATCTACAATCAAATAATTATAACAATAAAAACCTCCCAGAGAAATACTCACTTTACCAGAGGACGTCTTTCCTCTCAGAGAAAGCTTTGACATTATCAGCTCTTCCCATTCACAGCTGGACTACTTAGTGTGACACTGCAAAGGAGAAAAAACTAAGTGTCCACTATTAAAGACTTAAAAATCCCAACAACACTGCTGCACCTGCTATAATCATAACACAACCACAAAACTCCCCATATTTCAGATACATTACCAAATTTTTAAGCATTTTTAATTAATTTAAAGGGTGTTTATTGTATTTATTGTAAGTGAATACTTTGTCTTTGTTTACTTATTTGAATATGCTATTAGCAGGGTGGCTAACTTACTAAACGTAAACTTGAAAACTCAAAGCTGTTAGCATGCTGGCTAGCGACTCAACTTTCAAAACGATTAAAAGCGAAACCAACTGAATTTAAGGAATAAACTTGCCTCAGACATTTCTAATCAGCAAATACTGAATCTAATTTTTTACATTATAACCCTGGAATAAATCAAAAATTCATATCAATATTACAATTAGACAGACATTTAAAGTTACAACGGTCCGCCTCTAACTGCTCTGACTGTAACCCAAACCGCACTGTGTGCACTTAACAGTGTGCAGCGACACGCATCAGTAGTGCACTCATTTCGCTCACTTTTTAGTACTTTAGTGTGCGATTTGACACGCAGCCCTTACCAACCGTATTTTGACAAGTTCCGCCTCCTTAGTTAGGATTGGCTATTACACACCGCACACTGCTCTACGATTGGCTAAAATAAATCCACGTAACAGGCAGTTGGGGAGTTTCTGTGTCCGATTTAACATGTTTTACACCATGTTCCCTATCCCTAGTCAGTGTATCTATCACTAAACTATTCCACTTTACATAATAATTAAACAATTAATTCCACTTCAGGAATCATTAGATCATGCTGATGGTCGTGGTGAGTCTTAAACCTGTCCTAAACTTAACCTAAAACGATCGTTTTGAAACGCACCCTATCTAGTGAGCTATGAAGGGAACCTGGTGCGAGTTGACACACCGCCTGCGCCCGATTATGAGGTCAGAGTCGCCTCCTGAGCTCCCACGTTGAGCTGCACGTTTCTGTTTTGGTTCTTGCATCGATCTGATCTGAGGGTGTTATTAACGACACAGATCGGTGTTTATTATAGTAACTGATTTAATTATTCTCCTACAGGCTGTGTGGGGTCCTGCTATGAAGATCATGAAGAGACCAAACATCCTGATCACAGGTGAAGTTCTGATCATCATCACCATCATCGCATATTTAGCAAATTATTCTGTTATAAAATCAAATCATTCAAATGAATCAGAGTTTTAAAAAGTGTAGGAACGAGTGTCATCAATGATTTCTGCATCACGTGTCACTGTCCACAGTCAAGCAAGCTGTACATCCAGTTTAGAAGCTGCTGTGCAACAATGTGACCGGTCGAAATCTTGTTCAGCTTTAACGTACCAGTTTTTGGACAGAAGCCTCTAATCCCATGGTAATGTATAGCTTGCTTGACTGTGGACAGTATCTCATGTCTGACCATCTGGAGAAATCTCTTCTCATTTTAAGATGGCAGGTTGAGTTTTGAATTAAACTAGTCTTATTTATATGGGACATTAGGAGCTTGTGCTTTAAGGTGTACTTGCACTGGAGAACCTGCTAATCCACCGAAGGAACAATCCAAGGTGCTGGATGTATAATTTTGAGCAGTTGCAGAATCTGAATATATACACCATATAGAACAGTCGTGTCCCAACATTAATTGAAAATCCCTGTGTACATGGTGAAAAAGAACGTTCAAAAAGAACATCTGTATGTGTTGTTTGGGTGTCTAAACATATCGGTTTGTATATGTGATATTTCCTTATATTTAGGGACGCCAGGGGTTGGGAAGACCACCCTGGGGAAGGAACTGGCCGAGAGGACCGGACTGACCTACGTCAGCGTTGGAGATCTGGCCCAGGAAGGTGAGCTGTGGTCTGGTTTAGATGGTTGATTAGGAATTGGTGTGATTGGCACGACGATCATTCTGTTGCACTTTCCAAATTCAGGTCAGCTGTTCGACGGCTTTGATGAGGAGTACCAGTGCCCCATTTTGGACGAGGACAGGGTGAGTACGTGGCCTATTTCAGGCTTTAAATAAGGGTCAGGACCAGAATACTGGTCACGGTGGTGGGCTGCTGCTCTTGTCCCTAGATCAGGATACGGTATGTGTACAAACAGTCTGTACCTCTAACACACATGGAACAGTGGTCTCTTTACCGAGGACTGTCATTTAGGAAATTCGGTCGGATGGTCAGATATAGTCCACCACCGAAGAACAGGCCTGCCTTGAATTAGAAGGTGGCTGTAGGTCTCTTTAGGTTGACTGTACCTACTGTAAAGCCTGGTGGTGGTAGTATTATGAGCTTCACATAATATTTCTCAGGCTAGTTCAATTTCCTTCTGGTTGTCCACCAGGTCGTGGATGAACTGGAGGACAAGATGGCGGAGGGGGGCGTTATTGTGGACTACCACGGCTGCGACTTCTTCCCCGAGCGCTGGTTCCACATCGTGTTCGTCCTCCGCACGGACAACACCAACCTCTACAACCGACTGGAGAGCAGGTCAGTGACACACGGTGCTTATAGTAAAATAAAACACAATATTGCATAAAGTATGTGAACACCCTTCGAGTTTAGACTTTTCTAGAAAAGTGGAGGCTTTCATAGCTGCAAAGGAGGAGCAGCTTCATAGTAATGCTTGTTAGAATAGAATGTCCAACAAGCTCGTGGTCAGGTGTCCACATACTTTTGGCCATAGAGGACGTTTAGTCCATGCTTCTTAGCCAAACTGCAAAAGATCAGACACTGCAGGTTTCAGGTCCCTCCACAACATCTTACTTTGGTCCAGGACCTTTGATCTGACCATTCCCAAGTACAAGCTTGATTCCATGGACGGATGACCTCCAATCCTCTGTAAGATTTCTGTTCCCCAGACCACCAGACTCCCACGTCCTTGTTTCACCATCTTTTGACGGTACCTGAACCCCGTTCTCTTCTTTCTCAGGGGCTACACGGCCAAGAAGCTGCAGGACAACGTCCAGTGCGAGATCTTCCAGACCATCTACGAAGAGGCCATGGAGGCCTACAAGCAGGAGATCGTCCACCAGCTGCCCAGCAACGATCCCGAAGACCTGGAGAGCAACCTGGAGCAGATATCCCAGTGGATCGAGCAGTGGATGAAGGACCATAACTGACCCCAAAAAAATACTTACAGACTCTCGGGTGGGACTTCAGGTCACGGGTTTTGGTCTTTAGGTCTTCAGGAGGCTCCTGTTGGGATGTTCAGAGTGGAGAAAACGTCTCACATAAGCCCTGTATCGATTTGTATGAGAATAATAATAAATATTTTGTACCCCTGTTGCTGTGTTGTCAATGCTGCTGTGTTAGTTAGAGGTTTTCCTAGATCAGTGGTCCCCAACCATTGGGGTTGTTGTCTCCAATCACCACTAGGTGGGAGCAGCGTCTCATTGCAGAGTAAAAAACTCCATCTATAGTTATTCTACACTGATCACCCATAACATTAAAACCACCTCCTTGTTTCTACACTCACTGTTCATTTTATCAGCTCCACTTACCATATAGAAGCACTTTGTAGTTCTACAATTACTGACTGTAGTCCATCTGTTTCTCTGCATGCTTTGTTACCCCCTTTCATGCTGTTCTTCAATGGTCAGGACCCCCACAGAGCAGGTATTATTTAGGTGGTGGATGATTCTCAGCACTGCAGTGACACTGACATGGTGGTGGTGTGTTAGTGTGTGTTGTGCTGGTATGAGTGGATCAGACACAGCAGCACTTCTGGAGTTTTTAAACACCTCACTGTCACTGCTGGACTGAGAATAGTCCACCAACCACAAATATCCAGCCAACAGCGCCCCGTGGGCAGCGTCCTGTGACCACTGATGAAGGTCTAGAAGATGACCGACTCAAACAGCAGCAATAGATGAGCGATCGTCTCTGACTTTACATCTACAAGGTGGACCGACTAGGTAGGAGTGTCTAATAGAGTGGACAGTGAGTGGACACGGTGTCTGATCCACTCATACCAGCACAACACACACTAACACACCACCACCATGTCAGTGTCACTGCAGTGCTGAGAATGATCCACCACCTAAATAATACCTGCTCTGTGGGGGTCCTGACCATTGAAGAACAGGGTGAAAGGAGCTAACAAAGCATGCAGAGAAACAGATGGACTACAGTCAGTAATTGTAGAACTACAAAGTGCTTCTATATGGTAAGTGGAGCTGATAAAATGGACAGTGAGTGTAGAAACAAGGAGGTGGTTGTAATGTTATGGTTGATCAGTGGTGTGACCATTTCTCGTACACCGGTCGAAAAAGAAAGCGAACACACATTCCATTCAATTAAATATTGATTTATTTGTAATAATAATACATGCCAAACATCCTATTCACATTGAGGAAAAGACAGAATACATCTTCGTATTTGCATCCAAACACTACAGCGGAGAGACGAGACTCTTCTCACCCTCGGTTGTCTTTCAACATCATCGTGGAAGAACGACATGCATTTTTCGGGACGCTAAATTAACGACGCCCCCTCCGGATAAAACCACGCTGTTATTGCGGATGCGACAAGAAGAGGAAGAGGACGCGGAGAACCGGGCGTGTGATTCACGACCCTGAATGCAACGGTGTAGGAAAAATATTAAGAAAATACTTTACATTGTGTCGTCGATTTGGCACGGACGTTCCCCTCCTGTTCGGCTCCTTCCTGCTCAATGCGGGTGCATAGGGGGCTTCTACGTTGGACCATTGGCGCTCACGCACTCATAATTTTGGAGATAATTTAATACGTTAAAGTAAGCTTAGGCGTCTTTGTGTGGGGAGAACTTAACGCCAAACTACCCTGCCACAGGGTAAAGAGGTTGGAGTGACTTAGATGTGACCTATAGTACCCTGGCAGAACAACGCCCCGATGTGGGGTGTTATTATAGACGCTACAATAAGTTGCTACATTTCCCAAGCTGCCTTTGTGCTTTCAGACCATAGTTTCGCTAGTTTACGCCCCCTTTGCTCGATACAGTCACAGTTATATCAAAACGTGTGATGATGGACGCTCGAGTGGCCGTGTTTGGGAGAGAGCTGGTCATACGGGGTCTCTTCCCATTATGCTCGCTAAATGGTGCCCAACCGAGGAGTTCAGAATCTCAGCGCTGGTGCGCTAGCGGAGTATCCCGCTGCGCCACCTGGGCGCCCTCAGGTCCGTCCTGTTCTAGTCCTTCCCAATTCCTAAAAGTGTAACACCTCCAGTCCTAACCCACACTCCCCCCTCCCTTCCGAGACTGCCATTAAGTTGCTGGCTGCTTCTTGTTACCTGCCAGAGTCGGAGTCTCACGGAGATCAGGTTGTCAATCGGGTGAAGCCCATAGCGCGGCACTATTCCAGACGGCGGCGCCGCCCGAGCACCACAGTTACAAGATTTGCTGCTTCATCAAAATCCCCAGACCGCCATTAGGCTCGTTCCCTGTACGAGTGTAATCAGACTGTGTTCATTGTATTGGACCGATTGTGTTCTGTAAAAAGTGGCTCCAACAACAACAACAACAACAAATTTCCACAAGCAATTAAAATCCACTTAATCAAAAATAATTGTCTGATTAAAAATCATCATTATTAATCATTCTCAAACCCAAGTATTTACGTCATGATGCGTCAAAATGGCCTGAACGACGATTATGGAATTTTAAATATATGATAAAAATGTTAAACCAATCAGATTGTAGGATCAGACACGCGAACCTGAAATCAACATGTTCTAAAGTGCATAAGAACCCGCCCCCTGTCCCATACTGCCCCGGCCTCTTGCATAGCAAGTCGACATCAATCAGGTTGGCACTGGAAACAAAAACGCCATCGACTGATTACGACGTTCTTCTCTCTCTTCTCGTTTTCCTCCCGATTTAGAGCACTCAATTTTGTCTTCTGCTGCTGAGGGATACCTGATTGCATCCGAGGAGAGCACGTCGGTGTACACGCCTCTTCCGACATGTGCACGGCCCTGCACGGGCGTCTCTTCCGCCAATCGGGGTCCTTACACAGCGTATGAAGACCTACCCACCCACACCTGCAGATACGGTTGCCAATTATGCCATCAGATGGCGCCCAGCCGGTCTCGAACCGTGGAGTTCAGAAACTCGGTGCTGGTGTGCTAGCGGAATATCCCACTGTGCCACCTGGGCGTCGACGGCGCTGATTGCCAGATGATTGATTGATTGATTAATTGATTGGACCTGCATCTATGTAGAAGTCACCATTTAGAATCCACCTATAGGAAGGGCTGATCATTGCCACCAAGCAGAAGCTCTGCCAGGTTCCACCTCCGTTCCATCGCCCGGGTTTAGTCCTCGAGGCATCGTTGGGCGGAATCTGGTGAAGGTTCGGCTTGGTTGGAATAACAGCTTTTCCGCTGCTGGTGTGAGACCTTCGGGTCGTTTCTAAACGCGGGTGCCTCAATGATTGAATAAAATGTGTGTTCCCATGATAAAATCTTCCTCTAGTCTATAATAGACATCTGTGAAAATATATGTGCATTTATATAAACAATAAAGCACGTCTACGCATGTCTGTCTTCGTGTACAAGGTACATAAAAATGACTATATACACACGTCTTACTCTTAAAAATATTTCCCTTTAAGTTTGATTTGGGTTTAAGACATCGACTCTGCGTAGTTACGACTATGGCATGACATGACTGGTGCAAATCAAAAAGACCAACATATTAATACGGGGATTTCATTTGTTTAAAACATCGTTTGCTAGCCTACCAGAGAGGGAGAATGCACTTAATCTCAGCAGACAATACACTGTGAGTTCGTTTTTCATTCTTGGTACATGCTCCCCCATTTCTAATCCCTACCCCCAAACCCACAGAATGGACAAACATTAGACGTCACCATTAAATTCCAGCTCTGTACTAAGCTGTCAAAGTGCCCTATTCTGCTAACCATGACGGTACTAACGGCTCGAATGTGTCTTTGGACATCGAATGACATTTGAAGGATCCTGTTCCATCCTACGCTGACTACTGCAGATCTACGACGTCATGCACCCTCTCCTCTGAGCCACATCTAACATCACGTGTAGTTGCGCTTGCCGTCGAAGCTCTGGAAGGCCGACGGCTTGGCTAGGTGCCTCAAGGAGAGCGCGTCCGTCTTGGTGTCGGGCCTGGCACCGGACTTACTCCTCTGGAAAGGGTTCCTGCCGCGCCCCTTGTCCATGCGCTCGCTGATTGAGAAGCTCTTTCGGGCGTATACGTTGGAATGCGAATCCTCCGACGAAGAGCAGCTGTTGGCTCGTTCCAGTCTGGACATCGGAGAGTAGAAAGGGCCCAGGGTCAAACCCAGGGCCAAATCCACCCCCATACCGCCCCCTCCGCTGGAAGAGGGCTTGCTTGCGTCGGGCGCAGCGTCCTCGGGGTCGGACTCCACGTGGCTCAACTCGGCATCACGTTCCGGGTGGGAGACACACAAATCCTGAGGCTTTTCGAAGGTGAACGAGCCGCCGGGCGAGTCCGAGCGCTCGGGCACCGGGTACGGCGCGGAGACGCAGCGCGTGTCGATGCAGTCCGTGATGCTGGTGTATTCGGCCGCCTTCACTTGCATGCCGACGCCGCCGTAGTAAGTGCGCGGCGTGAACATCAGGCTGTGGGACTTGACTATTGGCGGCTCGTCCAGGAAAAGGGGCGCGGCCGCAGATAAAAAGCGACTGCTCTTGGAGCGCTCCAGGATTCCCGCCGATAGGGGCGGAGACGCCTCTGTGTCCCAGTGGGGCAGGGTGTCTGGGGGCAGGTGGGCGGTGCACATTGACAGATCGGCGGAAGCACTGTCCTCAAACAAGACGCTGCCGTCAGGATGTCTTTCGCCAGTCAGCACCGCCTCCATGATCTCCGAATGAAGGGAGGAGTCTCGTGCAACCGTCCTCGTCATTGGGACGGCTTCCAAGAAGCTCTCCTGGGGTGGCGCCTCCTCCGACGCGGACACATAAATATCGATGCAAGATGACGGTCGGTGCTGCTGCTGTACGGACAGAGTGTTCAAAGGGGCGGGCTTGGATTCTTTGGTGCCAGCTCCGGAAGCCACCGACTGCGAGCTGTTGGCTCGATGCAGGCTTAGCGAGCGCTCTTTAAAGAACACCTCCGCCCTGTCTGGTCCACATTTGTCCCGGAACGAATGCCCCATGTAAAAGGAATGGCTTCGCACCCTGGGCGCCAGCGTGGTTGGCGAGGTCGGGGAAATAGATTCATCCCCACCCTGCTCCATAGACTCCTGCAGCCTGTAGGTGTTGCCCTCCTGGCTGTTGAAGCTGCTCTGACGCAGGATGTAGTTGGTGTCGGTGCAGTCCGAGGACGTCCTCGAGCAGGCCTTGTGCACCTCCGCCCGATCCACACCCGCCACCCGCTCCAGGGCCGCGGCCATGCGAGCGATGAGTTCCTCCATCTGCGCCAGGCGTATGTCCACCGTCTGCAGGGAGGCCTTCATGAAGTGCTCGCGCTCGTTGACCTCCTCCAGCCGCATCGCCATGTTCTCCACCCTGGTGAGAGCAAGAGATTAGAATTTAGTTCCCAGCACCGCTCAGTGTGTCATCCATCGACATTGGGATCTCCCTAACCCCTAAGTACCCCAAGGATTACGCAGCACCACTGGCAACTTATCACCTACACTTTGACGAGTGCAATGCGGATCAGAACTGTGTACGGAGAGACACACCCTGATCAGCACTCTTTTCCCGTCTCTGTGCAGGCGGATCAGTCAGCCAGCAGAGGTCGTAGTTGCATTAGTTATGAGAGAGAGCCTATCCGGCTTAATCCCACCCCTATATGAACAACAGGCCAATCGCCGTTCACGTGGCCGCTCAGCCCAGCCGGCAGCCAGAGCCGAGACTCGATACGACGTATTCGAGATCCCAGCTCCGATGTTCCAGCGTGTGTTTATACCGCCGTGCCACCTGAGCGCCGTTCATCTGCCCTGTGTGTAAGTTCTGGGAACCTTTCAGACGTGACTCGGATCCTCTCGTCGTTGGAGGAGTTGAAGCGATCGTCTTTCTCCCGAAAATATTCCTCTATGCACTGCTCCTCAAAGTCGTGGACCTTCTTCAGCTCGTCCTCTGTGATGAAGAGCTCTGAGGAGATCAGAGGAGAAGAGTCAGCAGCAGCTTAGCGGTTAGGAGTAAATCAAACCAGGGTGTGATAGAGGGTCACTCACTCAACCCGAAGTCCCGCTCGTCGTCGTCGTGCTTTCTCCAGCGGCAGCACAGATGCTTCAGGACCATGGTCATGTGACTGAAGATGATGAGAGGAGGAGGGAGGACAGGGCGCTCGTGAAAGGTCATGATCAGCTGGTAGCGCTGAAACTTCCACACCTGGTTGGAGATGGACTTCACCTCGAAGAACGTGTTGCTGAGGAAAGAAGACGATCTTACGAACGATATACTGGTCACCCCAAAGACACAAGATTCAAAGACTTCCACAGTCAAAGGCTTACAAGAACTTGGAGGAGATTCCTTCAGAAATTTGAGTTCTCTCAATCTACTGGGGTTAAAAATATACACCAATGAGCCAAAACATTAGGACAACCATTCGTTGGACCGGTCTACCATCTTCCGCTGCTTTTATGTCCAGTTCCAATGCCCGTGTGCCCAACTGTAGGTGCTATCAATGATAGACCATGGAGATACCATGGATACCATAGTAGCCCTTCTGTTGGTCCATACCAGACACCGTGGTCTGTGTCCTTTGGCATCAAAGAATCTTGGCCATCCAACAACCGGTTGGCGATTCATGGACCACTGTACACTCACTGTCCATTTTATCAGCTCCACTTACCATATAGAAGCACTTTGTAGTTCTACAATTACTGACTGTAGTCCATCTGTTTCTCTACATGCTTTTTTACCCCCTTTCATGCTGTTCTTCAATGGTCAGAACCCCCACAGGACCACCACAGAGCAGGTATTATTTAGGTGGTAGATGATTCTCAGCACTGCAGTGACACTGACATGGTGGTGGCGTGTTAGTGTGTGTTGTGCTGGTATGAGTGGATCAGACACAGCAGCGCTGCTGGAGTTTTTAAAACACCTCACTGTCACTGCTGGACTGAGAATAGTCCACCAACCAAAAATATCCAGCCAACAGCACCCCGTGGGCAGCGTCCTGTGACCACTGATGAAGGTCTAGAAGATGACTGACTCAAACAGCAGCAATAGATGAGCGATCGTCTCTGACTTTACATCTACAAGGTGGACCGACTAGGTAGGAGGGTCTAATAGAGTGGACAGTGAGTGGACACGGTGACTGATCCACTCATACCAGCACAACACACACTAACACACCACCACCATGTCAGTGTCACTGCAGTGCTGAGAATGATCCACCACCTAAATAATACCTGCTCTGTGGTGGTCCTGACCATTGAAGAACAGCATGTAAGCAGGTTAAATAAGTATGTAGAGAAACAGATGGACTACAGTCAGTAATTGTAGAACTACAAAGTGCTCCTATGTGGTAAGTGGAGCTGATAAAATGGACAGTGAGTGTAGAAACAAGGAGGTGGTTTTATGGCTGTCAGCACACTTTGCTGTTTGGAGGATTCATACTTTAACCCAGTCGTCTGGCCATAATGTTTTGGGGGTGATTTAAACAAATGTTTTGGCTGATTGGTCAATAATTGTAAATAAGAACCCTGAAGCAATAGTTGACTGTCTACAGCCAAGCCAGCTATCATTACCATGGGCTTAGAGGCTGCCGTAGAGGATGGAAACCCTTGCTCTAGCTAAAGCGGACCTTTAAGGCTCCAGTTTTGGTCCTATTTTGTTGAAGACCTGTTTTCACTTGGGGTTTCTTTCTGACCTTGGCAAGATACCACTGTTCCATGTGTTGTAGAGAAGTCTAGGGTCAATCTATAATCAATCAATAGCGAGACGTTTGAAGACCACACTACAGGGTTCAATAAAATATAGGAACTTCCTAAAGATCTCCAGCCTGCCAGAAAACGTCCCTCACACCAAGACTATGTAAACCTTTGGCATCCTGTGTAGCTGTGTGTGTTAGCCGTCCTTACTTAAAGACTGCGATGAGCAGATTAACCAGGAGGATGTTGGCGACCAGCAGGTAGCACGCCATGATAGCAGGCACAATCCAAGCTCCGGTCTTACACGGCGGTAGGGGCACGATGGCGCCGTCCTCCGTGGTGATGTTCTGCCCACACGGTGCTACAGACAGACGACGTTAGTCGGCATCATCGCGTGTGTACTGAAGGAAATGAACCCAAAAAATGACCCCCCCACCCACCCCCAGTTGTCCCATCTTAAATGGCATGAAACACTTGACGAGCGACAGGCGTCGAGAAACCAAACGGCGTAAAGAGACGTAAAGCATGTTCATCCACGTCCAATCGCATTCCGGCATATATTTAAACATCTGGACGATGTTTGAAATATATCGAGGTGTAAAAGTGCAGCGATCGCATCGACGATGCCCGTGAGCAATGTATCAGGAATACATTGGACATCTGTTTGTTTTCACAAGGGTTGGTTCAGTTGCTGAAGGTTTCAACAAGAGCGTGGTCGCTAAGAGATGTGCTATCAACAAGGTCAATCACACTTGGAAGCCCAAAGTCAGAGAACTGAAGTAACACCAATTTGCGTTCAGATTATATAAATATATAGATATTATATATGTTTATTTATTTAACTCTCATCTGTCCAAAAACTCTGACAACTGAACCACATGAAAAAACGTCTTGATGATGAACGATGGGAGCTTGTTTGTGGATGTGTGGAGGACTCATGTTAGCATCGCTCGCCTGATCAATGAACGGCGTTAGCATTGCATGTCTCACAGAGCCGCCGTACCATACAATGCTACAGAAATCATTCGACGCGGATGGGTGACGATGGGTTCAGCGTGATCGAGTTTCCATGACAGAGGTGAACAATCACAATCGGACCTTTCGGCTTCCCTTGCAGCCCGAGCGGAGGAGCAGATTGCTAGCACAAAGTCGCTAAAGATGTGGCTAATCTACCTTAAAGTGACTGGCTACAAGCTACTACCCTACTACCCTACTCTTTATTATTTTTTACATTTTATTGATGCATTTCCGTAGTAAATCTGTCTTCTGCTGCTGGTGGATCCCTGATTGCAGTCGAGGAGGGTATATCGCTGCTGACGCCTCCTCCGACCCACGCAGCCCTCAGCGGAACCCTATTTGCATCTCTATCTGCTAATCAGGGTCCTAACACAGCGTTTGAAGACCCAGCCCACATAGTCCGGTCATCCCTCCCTGCAGGCACTGCCGATTATGCCCGCTAGATGGCGCCCAGCCGACCGGTGGCAGCGCCGAGTTCCACCTGGGCGCCTAAATTTTTATTTATTTAACTGGTCAGTCCTGCAGCGACCGGTGGACCCCTTGGTATTGGGTACACACTATATAGTCAAAAGTATTGGGACACCCGTTCTCCCTTCTAACTATTGAATTCATGTGTTTCAGCCACAACTGTTGTTAACTAGGTGTCATAAATCTGTTATATAACTGAAACGACATGCTTCCAGCTTCCAACTTCCAACAGCAACAGTTTAGGGATGGGCCTTTCCTGTACCAGCATGGTTATGCCCCTATAAAGACAGAAAGACCTGACCCCCTGACCTCAACCCCTACTCAAGAGCTTCGGAATGAACTAGAACATGAGGCTGAACTGAGGCTTTCTTGACCAACCCAACGTCAGTGCCCAGCCATACAAATGCTGTCATCTATTGACTGTATGGGCACAAATTCCCACACACGGACACACTTTTGGCCGTAAAGCGTAGCTCTCTACGTACGCCAATCAATCAGAAATTGGAATGACCGGATTGCTGTGTGGTCAAACTGGGAGCGAATGAGAATCCCTGGCATGGAAACTCACGTCATTAAATGGTCACTGAGGAGAGATGATGGAGTGAACGGCATGGCGGTGGATCTCAGCCCTGGTGAGGGATGCGTGTCTAACATAATTGGCGGTCGGTGTGTAGAATGCGTGTCAGAAATTGCCTATATGGGATGGACCCGTGTTACGCCCGATTCCTTGGGTTCGAACATAATTTTCGACCGGCCAGAGTTTTTCATTCAGCCTGTTCTGTAGCTTCCTACTATTCACATCTGCAACAAGAAACCACAGCGTTATTTCAGCTCTCGTGTCTTTGGGCTGTCCATCTAAGAGCATAAATATACGGACACATACACAACTCTCAAATGGTATATATATAGATAAATATATGTATACACACAAAAATACACACATAATGTCAATACCAAAGTAAACAGCTGGTTTACTCGATAAATTCTGAGGCTTTATTCACTTAACGAATGCTTTGGTAACTTTGAGGGTTGTTTTTGATTAATTTGTTATTCCAAATCTAGTCATATCTAATTACCCAGTTCTTTTCAACCGCTTCTTTTCACCTGAACAAGGCTTTTCAGGTAGGGTGTTTACAAGAAAGTGATTGGCTGTGTCTGAGGGTGGGAAGGCCAAAAAAATTCCCGACAGCTGGTGCAACTGCGGCCTCTGCTGGCTGGTCGAGGCGCTGCACAGAGATGCTGAAAAACGGATAGCAGTGCGTGACTGTACGCGATACTGATCCCTGTGTGTGAAAAGAAGCGCTCGGTGTGTGTTAGGTACAGTCTAGCAGTCTGGGGAATTGGATATGACTAGATTGAGGAAACAAGGGGGAAATTCATGAAGCGAATCTTTAAAACTATGACTGGCTGAAAGCTTACGGTCGATCTGGTCGGCGAAAACCTCGCCGTAGATCATCCAGTACGGCATGAAGAATATGTTGCGCGCCAGCATCCAGGACGGGTCCTCGTTGGGGTTCAGGATGGCCTGACGTGCCACGCCGAAGCTCATGAGCACCACCAGCATGATGATCACGAAATACATCATGTCAATCATCTGCAGAGAGAGGAGTGTGAGGAGTAGACCTTCGTAAAGCTACACCGTACCGGGACAGTCGTCACGCCGACGCTCTTACCATCTTTCCGATCATCATGACGTACGGCCCGAGGTATTTGTTCACGCCGAAGATGTCCAGCAGACGGATGTACCAGTAGATGATGTTGACGCAGTAAATGACCCGGCCGTAGCTCATGAGTGGCGGCTCCTGGAGGCGGAGCACCATTCCGATGGAAAAGATGAGGATGGCCATGAGGTCGGTGATGTTCCAGTACTCCTGCAGCCACACCTTCACCTTCTGCAGCAGCTTACCGGGCTCGGACATCAGGATCTAAACACGGGTCGGTCAGATCGTAAAAAAAAATACAAACAAAGGGAACCTGAGATGGACGGGCAGCCTGTTCAGGGATGGAATAAATGAATAAATGAATGCAGAACTTTAAATAAACGGCGTGTTCATTTACACAAGGACATCGAGGCATTGTAGTTGCACTACAGCTTCATGACCACTGAGGGGCGGTATTAGACTTCTCAGAAACATCCATGATCACCTATAACAGGACAAAATACTTGCTAGAAACGATCAGAGCGAATTATTTATCTTTATTTTTCCCTTTTCCCCGTTTTTATCCACCCTGTCATTGTTCTTTCTTCCTCTCTGTACTGTTTCCTTTCTTTTTACTTTTACTATTTTTCTTTTCTCACATTTTCCCTCTTATTTATTAATTCCAACCTCGTTTTTTGCTACATATTTTCTATTTTTTGTTATTTTATTATTTTCTTTCTTTTTTATTTAAGAATTTATTGTCTTGTTTTTTATTGTCTTTTTTATTTGCTAATGCATTTCTGTCTTTCTTTCTTTGCTATACATTTTCTATTTTTGTTATTCTATTATTTTCCTATTTTATTTCTTTTTTATTTAAGATCATTTTCATTTGCTGATGATTTTATTTAGTTTTTCTTTCCTTTTTGCTTTTTCTTTTTTTCCCCTTCAATCAATTTCTGCCGTTTTCTCACATCCCTTCATTGTTATTTCTTTTCTGTCTCTACTTTTTCCTTTTTTATTTCCTTATTTATTTTATTTTTCTTTTATTTATTAATTCCAACTTTCTTTATTTTTCTTTTGTCCTTAATAAATTTTCTTTATTTTTATTTTCTTTTAACTCGTCTTTCTTTCTTTTAAATACATTTTCTCTGTTTTTATTATTTTTTTATTTTCTTCTTTTTCCCTTTTTGGTTATCTTGTTTATTTGCTGATTATTTTTCCTTCCTTCCTTCTTTTCTTCCTTCCTTCCCTCTATTCTTTCCTTCCTTCCTCCCTTCTTTTCAATCTTCCTTTCTTTCTATATTCCTTCCATCTGCATCCTGGCAATCTTGAAATGTTGTTTCATAAATTTTTGTTTGATAAATTTTTTCGTCTATTTAACCCATTTAATCTTTTTCTATTCTATTCTTTATTTAGTCTTTATTATTTTTTTCTCCTTCTGTTTTCATCCACCCTCTCTTCCTTCTCTCCTGTTTCTTTAAACGTCCTTTTTTCTCCTGGAACAGCAGCAGGAAGAAGAATAAATAATAATAACGATATCATTTACACACGTCACACGTGCAGTGATAGATGAAGTATCTGTAAGTGGTTGCGTAACCGTACAGTCGTGCAGGATGTGTGTTAACCGAACCAATCGTGTGATTTATATTCGGGAGCTCAGCGTCTCTCTGAGCTTCCGGTGTCCTATTTAAAAACCCCAAATGGGATTTGAACACTTGCTGGAGCCTTTGAAGTCACCCGAGGCGTGATGTTCTTTGATTTAGCATCGACGTCAGGATGGTTTGAAGATCCCAGTACGCCGTACTGTAGAAGTTCTGCTGATGGACAGCACTCGCTGTTCGCTGTATAGGGTTCTTCCACATCGTACCTGAGACCACCAGCTCGTGTTTGGGTGATGGACCAGGACATGCTCCTCATTATTAAGGTCACATGGTTTAAGCACACACAATGCTAAAAAATCTATTTCATTTCTGCATTTTCTTTCTTTTTCTCCTAATTTAGTCCTAGCCAGTTACCATTCCGCTGCTGGAGACCCTAATGCCACCCGAGGAGGGTCTATTTCCTGACACACGTTCCTTCTGACTCCTTCTTATTCGCCCACACTTCAGTGGATTTACACATGAGGCCAGTCTTGCGCATGGAGAGTCACACGCTGATCTCCACTTCTGTACAGGCGCCTCAGGATACTAACCAGGGTCCTTACACAGCATTGAAGACCCCGCCCACATTTTAGACTGACCATTTCCCACCCAGCAGACTAGCGGCCGATTGTGTCTGATAGGGGGCGCCAAACTGAAATTCAAACTCAGACCTGGGTGCCCTATAATTAAAGTTTAATGATCTTTAATGATCGGTTTCTGTGCTGTGCCCCAGTAAAGGTGTAATAAAGGTGTAATAAAAAAGGTGTCTTAAAGCAGAAGGAAGGAATAAATACGCGCACCAAGCACAGCCAATCAGGCGCTACATTAAAATCAGATTCTTCAAAACACTCGGGATCTTCAGGCATCGTTTAAAAACAGCTACGCCAAAAAAAAGGGGGTTTAATAATCGGCACGAGAACATTCACGAGGACACAAAAAGTCATTATGAGCTTATAAAGAAGCGCTGATTTAATACTGATTGCTAAAGCTTTTGTTTGCTACAAGGACCTTTTCACTGCAGGGCAAACGCAGCCCAGTATAAACCCAGTATAAACCCAGTGTAAACCCAGTATAAACCCAATATAAACGCTCCTGATTGGATCTCAGAGGGCAAAAATAAATCCTGAGAACGAGCTGCTGCTGCTGCTGCATAAATTAGCATTTCTTTATTTATATTTATGCTCTCTGCACTGTGTGTGTGTGTGCGTGTGTGTGTGCGTGTGTGTGTGCAGAGCTACAGTGAACTACAGTCGTTATTATAAACAGGCAAAGTCTGCCTACGCTATACGGACAAAAGTATTCGGACGTTCCTTATAGTTACTGAATTTATGTGGAGTTTCAGCCCCAAGAATTACAAACAGGTGTAATAAATCAGTTCTAAATTCTTCCAACTTTACAGCAACAGTTTAGGGAAGGTCCTTTCCTCTTCCAGTTGTGAGAAATTCAGCTCATTTGAAAGCAAAGTAAAAGCTCACCTCCCTCATCTTCTCGATGCCGTTGGTGAAGATGTAGGCGATGACGATCCACTCCTGAGGTGAGGGCCACAGGTCCATCTTCACCAGCACGATGTAGTTGAAGAGCATCAGGTAGCCCACGTAGGCCATCTGAGGAGAAACCAGCAACATCTGTTTTATTAGAAATAACTCAGATTTGTTCTTTTTGTGTTCTATTACATAATAATAATAATAATAACAATAGTAATAATAATAATAATAATAATAATATAATAATAATAATAGTAAAACAAAATAATAACAATAATATTAATAATAATAATAATAATTGTAATAATAATAATAATAATAATAATTGTAATAATAATAATAATAATAGTAAAAATAATCCTACTACTACTAGTAATAATAATAATTATTATGAATTTTATATTAATAAAAAATAAATAAATAAATATTAATGTTTTAAATATTTTAATATCATTATTATTATTATTATTATTATTATTATTATATTATTATTATTATTATTATATTATTATTATTATTACCAATATTATTATCATTATTATTACCAATATTATTATTATTATTATTATTATTATTACCAATATTATTATTATTATTATTACCAATATTATTATCATTATTATTACCAATATTATTATTATTATTATAACGTAATCGCTCTGTTATTTATTCATACTTTTGTTTCCACTTTACTTTCCTTCCTTCCTTGACGTCTACGTGACAGTTTTGGTGACAGAACATAAACCTGCTGTATGAAGCACCAGTTCCACGTTTTTTCCTCCCACTACTGCACTGAGACCTGTCAGAGCCGCGACGTAAGACGCACGTGTCCCTACAACAGCAGCAGAAATAATAAAACTCTTCTGCAGAAAGGAGTTTTGTAAGAACAGAAGAATCAGGCGGTTCGATGCTCAGCCCGCTGTAATTGTGCTGGTTGTAAATGATCTACATCACGCTGCACTTCCTCTGCAGCAGCGGCGGCGGCGTGTTGATGCGAGTGTGATGAAGCCTGTGGGGCTCGTGTGGTTCGTCTCACACCGAGCCATGAGCAAAGTGCTGAATTTATCTGCATCGTGAGCGCAGTCGTAACGTACAGAGTGAAGAGCAAAGCACAGATAGAATTCTGCTCCAGCCTGCGAGCCAGCGGGACGCGACACTCAACACTTCCTCCTGCACCACAGTAAATACTGAGAGATAAATGTGGTGAATGCTGGGTCTCCATTTTTCTTCCTCACAGCTTCTTTCTTCCTCTTTTATTTTATTTTATTTTATTTCTGTTTCATTTTATTCTTTTCATTTCTTTTGTCCTTTTTTCTTCCTTTCTTTTTCCTCGACTCCTTTTGTCTCCTTTTTGTTTAGCCTTCCTTCCTTATTCTATTCTTCCTTTAATATTTTCCTTCCTTTCTTCTTTCCTATCTTCCTATCTTTTTTCCTTTCTTCCCTCCTTCCTATCTTCTGTCCCTCCTATCTTCCTTCATTACTTGCTTCATTCCTTCCTTCCTAACTTTATATCTTCCTATCTTTCTAACCTATCTTTCTTCCTTCCTTCCTTTATTTCTTCCTTCTTTTCTATCTTCCTTTCTATCTACCTTCCTTCCTTCCTTCCTTCCTATCTTCCTTCCTGTCTTCCTTCCTTCCTATCTTCTTTCCTGTCTTCCTTCCTTCCTTCCTATCTTCCTTCCTATCTTCCTTCCTGTCTTCCTTCCTTCCTATCTTCCTTCCTTCCTATATTCCTTCCTTCCTTCCTTCCTTCATATATTCCCTTCTTTCTACCTTCCTAACCTTTCTCCCTTTCCTATTTTCCTTCCTATCTTTCTTCCTTCCTTCCTACATTCCTTCCCTTCTTTCTACCTTCCTAACCTTTCTCCCTTTCCTATCTTTCTTCGTTCCTTTCTTGCTAGTAACACGTCTCCTACCGTGTGGAACCAAAACTTGACGATGGGGGCGTTGTAAAACTCGTAGATCTTGCGGCCGACTGGAATCAGGCGATGACGATTCTGGGCCTCCTCCACTTCCTTCTTTCGAGACACTTCCGAGCTCACATTCCCCAACATAGCCTGAGAAACCCGAGGAAGGGAACGGCAGAGGGACAGACAAAAAACAGAGACGATTTTATATCTGGCGAGAAACAAAACGATGGTTTTACTCAGAATTGTCCAAGGCAGATTAAGAAAATGTCCCAACAATTCTGAGAACTCAGGCAGGTGGAACATGTGACCGTTTTGATGAAACTGTGATTTTCATGTTTCAGAGAAACACATCATAAAGTCCAGAGTGCGGCTGATAGTGATGGACAACATGGTTCACTCTTGGACGTCGTGTCTTAATTGTATTGCAATTCTTTCATTTTCAGTTCTTGATTCAGTCAACTGAGCCAATAAAAACAAGCTCTTTATGCTGGTTGGTCACCTTGTTCAAACTGGATATAATGGTCAACCACTTGGTTAAGATAGTTCTAATGGTCGACCACCTTGGGAAAGCAAGTTTTGATGATTGACCACCTTGGGGAAGCTAGTTCTAATGGTCAGTCACCTTGGTCAACCAATTTGGGAAAGTATTTATAATGGTCAGTCACCTTGGGAAGTTTGTTTTTATTGTCGAACACCTTGGGGAAGCTAGTCATGATGGTCGACCACCTTGGAAAAGCTCTTTATGCTGGTTGGTCACCTTGTTCAAACTGGATATAATGGTCAACCACTTGGTTAAGATAGTATTGATGGTTGCCACCTTGGGAAAGTATTTATAATGGTCAGCCACCTTTGGAATGCTAGGTTTGATAGTTGACCACCTTGGGGAAGCTAGTTCTAATGGTCAGTCACCTTGGGAAAGCAAGTGTTGATGGTCAACCACTTTGGGAAAGTAATGGTCAGTCACCTTGGGAAGTTAGTTATAATGGTCAGTCACCTAAGTAATGCTAGGTCTGATGGTTGGCCACCTTGGGAAAGCTAGTTTTGGTAGCTGAACAAGTTGGGAATGCTAGTTATGATGGTTGGCCACCTTGGGGAAGCAGTTTTGATAGTTGACCACCTTGGTGAAGCTCTTTATGCTGGTTGGTCACCTTGTTCAATGGTCAGCCACTTTGGTTAAGATACTGATGTTGGCCACACACTTTTGCTGGTGTTGCGCCTGAAAACAGGTTGATATTCCCATGATTCCGTCACCATCAGTGCAGGACGTTAAAATTGCAATACAATGTTTTAAACTTGACTTATAAGCTTACAAATCTGTAACAGATTCATAGTGGCAAGTGACAGTAAAGTGAAGGTAAAGTGACAGTAAAGTGAAGGTAAACACTGGGCAATGAAGTCCCTCATCACGTCTCTGTACTTCGTTACCCATGAGTCATTTGTGCTGACCTGTTGATCAGATGCAGTCATGGCGAGAAGGTAGTGATGAGCACGAGTGTTTAACAAGTCTTACTGATTCTAATCATCTAATCAGTAAGTGATTACCCTCTTTACCCGGGTCACGTAGCATCATCTCAAGCGTACATACTGAAATATAGTCCTTACATTTTGGTGCCCCGTGTGAGGAGCACAAATGAATATCCATATAGCTGGAGCCAATTGGTGTAAGAACACAAATACTTGGACGTTTTTGTAATTTTTTTTTGTCAGTACAGTAAATGTTGAGTACTTTTTGTGCCCATCACTACCAAAAAAAGACATCAGATGGCAGATACAGTCAGCTCAAGAATAACTGGCACCCTTTGGTAAATGTCATTGTGGAAGAACACTAGTACTATAACCTTGAAATTCTGGACTACAGACACAGGGTGGGTTTTTTGTTATACAAAGATAAGGGTGCTTGGGTGGCCCACTAGCGCTGAGATCAAGGGCTCAAATCTCAGTGGTGCAATTGGCCATCAAGTGTCTACAAAGACACAATTGACTATGTCTCAAGGGTAAGGCAGAACAGCCTAGCCATTGTAAGGGTTGTGCCAGGTAGGGCACCCAGCGGAAGAACTGTGTCAGGTATGCGGATCTAATCCAGACCTGTACGATGGTGGGTGATCTATAATGTTTTGGGGATGCTTTTCTTAGAAGGCCAGGAAACCCTGCTAGGATTATTGAAACAAGAGCCCAACAGAGAGAAGCTGGGAGTCTTAGGGTTCTGGAGAAGCCTAAAGTCCTGAATGTAAGGATGCCGGTAATTCTGGAGCTGACTAGATGTGTATGAAATTGTGCAACCTGTGTGAATACGTTCTGCATGGAAGTTTGCACAAACGGTTTTCAGCTGTGCGCACAGCAAACCGGATGCGATGAGGAACCATCGGCGTATCGTGTGCGGAAATGGCAGGGCTGCATAAACAAGGAAGGAACAAGCAGCTGTGGGTGACAGTACCGTACTCCAGATGCCACGTCGCTAAAAGGAAAACAGAGAGAGGACAAGGACAGACAGAGCCAGAGACCGGACGACGGGCGGATAGACACAGAGACCCGCTACAACTCCACGACCACACGTCTTTGCTAGGACAACGAGGAGAAAGGTTGAAGCAGCAGGGAACAGGGGCCGGGCCGGAGGCACAGATCCGAAAGGCCAAATTTGAGGGGGCAGGACTTTGTGTTGAGTGTAGAGTGAGTGCTGGACTACAGGCTAACGAACGGGGCTAAGGTGGATGCTCTCACCACGGAGTTGTACTGCGCCTCACAGTATGCTCTTACGGTGAACTCCATGTCCTCCTCTTCCTTGTCCTTAGCCGGCTTGTCGGCCTCGTCCGAGTCCTTCTCCTGAAGGTAGGCCTCCTGCTCCTGGGGCATGTACGACATCTCGTCCTTGTTCTTGAACTCCAGGCTTAGGATGGAAGGTGGCAGCAGAAGGCCGAGGATCACCTGGTGAGGAGAAGGCACAAAGATGGTGGAGATAGTGGCTAGCATTAGGGGACAATCTAGTTGCCTAATTGCTTGCTGCACAAAGCGAGCTCATATGGAGGCACTGATCTCCATTATCCCGTGTCTATGCGCAGACGCCATCGACCAGCCAGCAGAAGTCGTCATTGCTGTAGGAATCTCCTCCGGCATTGATACCCTTCGGACAAGCAGATCATTGTCCTTATAGGTGCCCAGCCTGTCAGTAGCGGAGCTTAGAGTCGAACTCGTGACTTTGAGATGTCTGCTCTGGTTTGCTAGCGTGTTTAACCGCTGGCACCACCCGAGACAATCTGATGACAACAATGAACCTTCCTGACTTGAAATGAGACGGAGTGATGGAACCCCTTCCGAAACGTTTATATTAAGTCTGTGCAGTCGCTGAACTTGCTTGAGGCTAAAAATGCTAATGTAGCGTAAATGTGGTCATTAAAACCTCATTATCTCACAATTTAAAGCCTAGTGAACAGAACTAACTTCGCAAACAAGTAATCACAAGCTTCTGGTCTGTTTATTTTGGCGTCCCGAGGCTACACCGGTACCGGACAGTGTGCTCCTAATGAGCCGCCCGACATTCGGAAACATCTTTTAATGAAAAGCCCGACCGTAGCGCCGCCCCCGGTCTGACCTTTAGGCCGGAGTTCTTGCGCATGCGCAGCCGTCCCATCCACATGTCGGTCAGGAGCATCTGGCTGCAGGTGTGGGCAATGAAGTCGCGGTGCTTGGCGGCCACGGCCAGCTGCAGGCAGGTGGCATTGCTCCAGTTCTTTAGCTCGTAGGTGAGCAGCTTCATGGCCATCTGTTCGTCCTGCTTGTAGGACTGGTCCAGGAGCTCAACCGCCAGCTGCCCGAACTCCCTGAGAGAGGCGGGAGAGAGGCGGATGAGAGGCGAGGTTACAGACTAACACTCCAGTTACCGGTGGATAAGGAGCTGGATGACATTGGTGTTACCAAGCAATAAGTTTGGCGTTACCAAAAGATAAGCTAAAACACAAACCACCCTGGGAAAGGATATTTTTTCTAGACAACCCTGCAAACAACAATGTACAGTAAATCCAGCCTGGCACCTGGAATTGTGGTTGAGCTCCTGCGAGATGTCGTCCACCATGTCGTTCTCCGAGGCCTCGTGCGCCATGGCCTTGGCCAGCTTGCACGCCACCAGTGCCTTGGCCATGGCCTCCTCGCCGTGCTGCCAGAAAAACAGAGCCATCTTCTGCCTCTTCATCAGCACTGCCCACACCATCAGCTCGTGGAAGGGGAAGGGGAAGTGGTTGATCTCGGGGTCGTCCAGGTCGATGTCTACCTCCTCTTCTCGCTTCTTGGTGGTCTTCTGGCGCCCTCGCCGGATTGGCATGTCATCCTGTCGTGGCGGTAAATAAACCAGTATAAAATGGACCAGTACTGGTTATTACCAGGCTGCACAATCACTACTAAAACAATGAAAACCCTGCTTTTATTTCCAACATCCTATCTTAGTACAGTTCCTTGTTCTTCAGCTGGGGTTAGAACTCAAGGGTCAACCATTGCCTGGCACCCCTGAAGCTGAAAGGGTCGAGGGCCTTGCTCAAGGGCCCAACAGTGGCTGCCACAGTCTTCCGATTGATAGCCCAAAGCTCTACCAACTAGGCTACGCTTGTAAGCAATGAGTGTCTGAAATACCTAAACGTAACAATTAGACGAGGTGTCCATATACTTTTGGCCATGTATTGTTTTATTTACGCATTACTATTGCATTCGAATACAGCAAGGAATCCCGACTCACCTCCATCCCGAGCAGCTTCAGAGCCTTGGGCTGTAAAAATAAAAGTAAAAAAACAAATTTAGAGACAGAACATGATTCAATTGATGCACATTTAACTGAGGCAAAACCTCACCACCCCGTTGGCGTGTACCGTACGCGGGCGAGGACGAGGACCAGCCGTGTTAAAAGTGGTCAAAAATGCTTAATATGACCCAAGTATTATAATAATGCTGTTTTGAAGTGTGGCTGGGAGTCTAAAGTACAGAGATAAGCAACAGGTCTGTTGTAAGCAGATAAGAAGCAACAGTCAGCACAGAATGGAGGTTCCAAAGTCCAACACCAAATGTGATGTGACTAGAGCAGTATAAATGGAGACCCACAGTTCTGTTCCTTGTTCTTCAGCTAGTCCACTGCTGTAAGAACCAACAATCGTGCCAATCAATTCTTCAATCCAGTCAGCTGTAATCTTATTCTTCCACGACAGACCAGCGAGACTTCAGTTCAGTTTGAAAGAGCCAAAAGTCAGAAAGAAGGAACTGTGAAGATCTTCTCATGTCCGAAACGCAACCAAACGTAAAATATGCAAAATAATTAAATAATGAAGACAGAATAGACATCTAATTAAGCGACACCATCACTGCTGGGAACTGAACTCGGCAAGACGAGGCTACGGATAAAAAGACGCCACTAACGGCAATGCTCTAAAACTGTCCTGAAACTGCATAGAGTTCAATGCTGCTTGCCTCGCACCGTCTTTAACATCGGCGCATTCACGCCTGAGAACGCGTCGACTCCGGGTCCTGAATCCTTCTGATTCCACTGATCGGATTTCGATGCCGACTACATCAGATATCAGTTCTCCCCGGCGCTGCAGCTACGAATCGATGGACTCTTTTATTTATTTATAATTTTTTCCCCACTCTGAGTCTCTTTATCTCTTCATCCTTTATCCCCGAGGTTTAGAGATTTTGAAAACAAATCCATGGGCTTTTAGATTTGTTGACACTGCTGATGTTCCATTCTGCCTCAATCGATGCGCAGAAATGTGAGAAAACAGCCACTCGCCATCTTTTGGAGGAAGGGGGGGTGATGATAATTCTGTTTAGACTTCGTAAGCGATCGATAGGTCCACATCTGAGACCATCCATCTCGGAGGTGATAAAATGCTGGGATTTTTAGACAAGTCAGTCATGGATTCCTCTACAAACAGCTGTTGCAGTGGCAAGGACGTAAACGCCCCCATATTTTGGGGTTGCCACGGCCCAGAGCGGTAGAATAGAATGCCTTTATTTATTATTTAAATGGCACCCCTGGAGCCGAGAGGGTTAGGGGCCTTGCTCAACAGAGGCTGCGTGGCAGAGCTAAGATTCAAACCCTCAACCTTTCGATTGATAGACTAGTGGGTACAGCTTTGGACTATCACTGTCCCTACCGGTAGTCCCTACCCTTCCCTCATCCCTTAATATGAGCCACCATCATTCATACTTCCATACGTACCCTTTTTGGGCCAAACAGGTTGTGGTAGAGGGTTCGGAACCTCTTCCGCGTGTAGTTGCAGCGATAAGCTCCGCCCATCAGGTATTCCATCACCAATCCGATGTCGATCAGGCTGATGCGGTAGTCGGGCGGCAGGTTACCCTGTAGGCGAAGACGTTACTCGTCGTGCGACTAAGCAGTAAACAGTTCACACGTTCAGAATTGACTCATATTAACCATATTTTCCCCCCACCGACCCTCCACCCACACACAAACGAACGCACGGACACGCTAACGTAGCACTAGCTAGGACTACGAAGAGATGCGACTGGCTGATTCACCTTGAGGTAGATCCAACCGAACCCTGGATATTCTTGCTTGGAAAGAACACACAAGGTAAGTGAGTCAAAATTGCACGGAGGGATTTGACAGCTGACACACCACACAACCTGTTCTGACCCGTACAATGGTCAAAAAATATTTAGCGTGCGCTAAAAAAAAAGCAGTCACCACTTACCTTTCATGGTATATGAGCTGTTTTGTAATGTATTATATTTTCTTACCAATTTAGACGTATCCAATTCCCGTATCGCATTTGGCTTTCCCTGATGCTCTCAAACGATGAGGGCCATGATTAAAACACGCCCTCCCAACACACGTGCAGTACCGCCGCTTCTATTCACCTGCACGAGGCAGGTTCATATAGAAATTCAAGCACTGATCTCCATTATTCCCCGTCTCAGTGCAGCTCTATCAATCAGCCAGCAGAGGTCGTAATTGCAGCAGTTATGAGCTTATTGTCCAGAGGCAGAGCTGAGATTCGAACCCAAGACTTTGAAATGTCAGCTCTGATGTGCTAGCGTGTTTTACTGCTGCACAGTAGACGTAGTCGTAGCAGATTGACCGTAGTACTAAAAGTATTTCATGTCCTGGACTTGGCTATGTCTCACTCTGGCTTAGATTTTATGCTTAACATGACCTAAGTATTATAATGATGCTGTTTTGTGCGTTACATCCTCAGTTATATTGTGCTTCAGATGTGGCTGGGAGTCTAAAGTAAAGAGATAAGTTAGGCTGTTGTTAGCAGATAGGAAACAACAGTCAGCACAGAATGGAGGTTCCAAAGTCCAACACCTGATGTGATGTGACTAGAGCAGAATAAAGTAAGGCCTATAGTTCTGTTCCTTGTTCTTCAGCTATTCCACTGCTGTAAGAACCCACAATCATGCCAATCAATTCCTCCAATTCAGTCATCTGTAATCGTATTCTTCCACGACAGACCAGCGAGACTTCAGTTCGGTTTGAAAGAGCCAAAAGTCAGAAAGAAGGAACTGTGAAGATCTTCTCATGTCCAAAACGCAACCAAACGTAAAATATGCAAAAAAAATTTAATAATGAAGACAGAAAAGACATCTAATTAAGTGACACCATAACTGCTGGGAACTGAACTTATCAAGACGAGGCCACGGATAAAAAGACGACGCTAACGGCGCTGCTCTAAAACTGTCCTGAAACTTAGACGTGCTCACTCAGACACACAGACACCCTCACGAACTCTCGATACGACGGTGCGCCAAAGCGTTTTACCTTTTTCACGTCCCTGACGAGGTGATACAGGGTGTTGGAGGGTCCGTGCCGCTGTTATGGGCGAGACAAACACACGTTAAAGTTAGCTCCAAAATACGTTACACAACCCGTCACATCCCTCCCTTCTGAATAAAAGCCCCCCCACTAATATCACTGTAAAAATGAATATATCAGTGCACCATCTACAGGCCATTCTTGGTATTACTGGTTGAACGTTTTAACTTGTAGTCAATTTAAAACATTTAATACAACGATGCTTTCGGTAGCACCTTTGGCGCCCCCTTCAGGAACCCCCCCTTCCCCGTCCCAGCTCTGAAATCAAATACCATGATGCTACCACCACCACGTTTTACAGTAAGCATGGTGCAACCTCACTAAAATCGCCAAGACACGGACTCTAGCAAGTAGAGTACGAGCGTTACCGTGTTGTAGAGCTCCTCCAGCCTGGAGAGAGTAAGGAAGCGGTGCATGCTCACACCGTTCTCAATCAGCAGCTTCACAAAGTCCACTCGGTCCAGCACCAGGGCGTCCAGCATGGCCTGCTCCAGAGATCCCACCTAGGAATCAAACAAATCATAATCAACCTCAGATCATTATGGGGTGAGATTTAGAAGCCCCGCCCTAAAAGAACACCAAACGTGTTTGATGGTTCCTTACTGGCCACTGCTGCCCGTAGATGAAGATCTGGCTGCGGGCGATGTCCACCCGGTTCCAGGCCAGCGCCAGGCTCAGCTGGTCAGGAGCAGAAGCGTTGGCACCTGAAACAAACCCAAAAAAAAAGATCTCGCTGAGGTTCATGGTAATTCCAAACTCTCTCTAATCACCCTGTTTAGGGCATAGAGGGGTCACTTAAGGGGTTTCAGACACTCGATACCTTTCAGTAAAGCCGTGAGGATGGCCAGGTCGATGTCCTGGTGTCCCTCCGAGCCCATCCGGAACACCGTGATCTGAAGAAGAGAGCGAGAGTTCAACACTAACGACGTTTTAGTCGAGGTCCGAGATTTTAAATTCCTGACATCAAATCCAGCAACTTCAACACAAAGACTCTAACGTGTCGTCAGGTGCAGCTGAAAGGCACCTTGCAGGACTGATTTCCCATCATCCTCATTGTGCGTGAGATCATCGCCGCCCACTACAGAGTTGACCGCAGCGTTTGTTGGATTAATCCTCGCCTCTTATTTTGCTACGCCGATCGGGGAGAGTGTGACCGGTTGATTGGCTGCGGGGCGACCGTGACCCCGCGACACTTTCATCCTCTTAACACGGCGTGAAATGAAGGCATATTGAGGCGGGACGGACAAGAAGAATGAGTGTGTGTGTGTGTGTGCGTGTGTGCGTGTGTGTGTGTATGCGTGTTGAGTGGATGTTTGGTGATTGAATGGGTTCTTGATGGGGTCATTATGGGTGGAAGATAAATGGAGGAATGATGAAACTCTGCATGATGGATTGGTGAATGATGGGTTTTGAAATGACGGGCGGGGCACGATAAATTAAAACAAAATTCCATCTATCCATCCGCACATCCATCATCTATCCATCCATCATCCATCCATCATCCATCCATCCATCCATCTATCCATCCATCCATTAATCCATCCATCTATAGACTCATCCATCCATCCATCATCCATCCATCCATCCATCCATCTATAGACTCATCCATCCATCCATCATCCATCCATCCATCCATCCATCTATAGACTCATCCATCCATCCATCATCCATCCATCCATCCATCCATCCATCTATAGACTCATCCATCCATCCATCATCCATCCATCCATCCATCCATCCATCTATAGACTCATCCATCCATCCATCCATCATCCATCCATCCATCCATCTATAGACCCACCCATTTATCCATCCATCCATCTATAGACCCACCCATCCATCCATCCATTCATTCTTCCATCTATCTATAGACCCATCCATCTATCTATCCATCCATCCATCTATAGACCCACCCATCCATCCATCCATTCATTCTTTCATCTATCTATAGACCCACCCATCCATCCATCCATTCATTTTTCCATCCATCCATCCATCCATCCATCCATTCATTCATCCATCTGTTCATCCATCCATCCATTCATTGTTCCATCTATCTATAGACCCATCCATCTATCCATCCATCCATCCATCCATCCATCCATTCATTCATCCATCTGTTCATCCATCCATCCATCTATAGACTCATCCATCTATCCATCCATGCAGGATGGGGCTTCCTGTAGCAAGACTGATTTCCTCCACCTGTTAGTGATGGATGTAGGTTTGCTCTCTTTTACACCGCGCGTGATGTTTAAACACGGCGGCCCACGCGGAGCCGAGCAGAAAGAGTAAAATGAGACTGAAAGCTCAGTCGGATGGTAAATGCGCCGGTGTGATAAGTGCGGGAGGTCTGGCACCGCTCCTCACGCTGCTTATATAACGGGCGCAGGGACTCCCCGTGTTTTCCTGACAGTTTGATGAATCGTATCATCGCTCGCCGCAGCGTCCGCGCAGAGACAGATTGAGAACGAAGCGGCGTGTACGAGGAGAACGCGGGGCCGGTCCTCACGCCCTTCTGCTCGCCGGCCTGCTGCTCGTCTCATAAACGCAGAACGTGATTATTTATCACAATCACAGTCACTGACGGCAGGAATCACACACAGACGGTGATTTACTGAGTCTGTCTGCACTGCCAGGAACCGCTTTAATGTCATTATTAGATTTCTGCATCAGTCCAATTTGGATCTACTCAGTTTCACACAGAGGAACACGCTGCTCTTCCTGTATTCTTCTGCAGCTCAGGAAGACACCTCGACCGATCAGTAGGAGTCGCTCCTGCAGCTATAAACCCCGGCCAGGCCTGTGGCACTGCCAGTACTTAAACAATCTCTGATCTTGGAAGAGACTCCACCCGAGCATTATGAACAATATTTTAGTAATTTTATTTATTATACAAAACCAACGTAGCTCTTCATATGATTGTTGTTTTGTTATTATTATTATTATTATTGTTATTATTATAAATACTATTGTTTTTATTATTGTTATTATTATTATGATTATTGTTATTACTATTGTTATTATTATTAGTTTTTATTATTATTATTATTATTATTATTATTGTTATTATTAATGTTATTAGTATTACTATTATTATTCTTTAAATATTATTGTTTTTATTATTATTATTATATTATTATTGTTATTATTTTTATTATTATTATTATTTTATTGTTATTATTATTGTTATTATTATTATTTTATTGTTACTATTGCTATTATTATTAATGTTATTATTATTATTATTATTGTTAATGTTGTTATTATTGTTATTATTGTTATTATTATTCTAACATTGAGCTGTTCTCTTTACTTGTTTTCTTGTTTACGTGGTTTTATAAATGGACTAAACTCACCAGCTCTTTCTTCTTCATGCACTCCATGAGGATGATGAAGAGGTGCTGTGCCTGAGTCCGGCTGTAGGTGAAGGTCTTCTGGATGGTGACCAGCAGCTGGTCCCTGAGAGACTCGTTTATCAGCCTGAACCGGAAACAGTGAGGACGAGAGGAGAGCAGAAAAGATCAACAATTCATTTTGTTACTTAAATCTAAACAGTCAGTGGCTGAGTTACTGAACCTCCGGCCGCTGTGTAGAGAAGTTTGGAATGACCTGTACATGAAGAGCCCGTACAGGCTGCTCTGAACTGCCCCTGGTCTGGGTCACTATATGTTGACCGGGTCACCAAGAACCCGAGGCTGTTCTCTTTTTGACTTACCCTCCCTCCTCCGAGTACTTGTGGCCGAACGCCAGGATGTCGGACGCCCGGCCGCTGCCGTCGCACACCACGACCGGCACGGGGGGCGTGTCCCTCAGGTACTCCAAAACGATGGAGATGACGTTAGGGCCGCCCTCCACGATCAGCGCCACCACAGGGACCCCCTGTCCGATCCCTGCGGAGAGGAACAGAAAGACGTTCGTGATGCAAAAGTATGTAGACACCTGCGGTACCAAGGCTTTCCACCGGATTTGGAAGTAGGTACGGGTACAGGCGCTGGACAGGAACGCCTGTCTCACAACCGACTCTTTGTTTAAGATCTTAATGGGGAAAAAATGGCCCCTATGGGGACCAAACGGGACAGAAAATGAACATCATGCGACTAATCGGGGGTGGCACGGTGAGAGTGGGTGCTGCTTAGTATTATGGGTCCTGGAGACCTCGGTTTGATCCTTTTGAATGAATGAATGGATGAACTGTTGGATCAGCAGCTCTGATTTTCCGCTAGTCGATGTGTAATGTGTTTCTGCCCCTCGCGCAGTGTTTCAGTGTGGTCCCGTTCCAATAATAACCCCTTCATCCTGAACATCTGCTCCACTCGACCCATGCCATCCAGATGAGTGGCGCGCTGAAGGGCTATAAATACTCGCTTTATGCGACGGATCCAGATTTAGGAAGAATGACAGCACATGTGGGACTTCGCCCCCCTCCGTCCTTCCCTCCCTCCCACCGCCTCACCGTATCTGTCGATGCGCCGGTCCGTCCCGGTGCCATCTTTCTCTCCAAATCCACCCCCTCACCCCATGCCGTCCTCTCTCTCTCCGGCTGGAGCCTTTGTGCCCGGGCTCGGTCCTCGTAAATAATTCATGCGCTCGGAGAGGGAACCCACTGCGGCATGCGGTTCAAACCGCAGCCACAACAGCCACAATACGGCGGTGACGGGTGACGCATAGCGGCGCAGGAGCCAAAGAGAGAAAGAAACCCGGCGAGGGTCTGACGGGTCAGGTTCCTTTATGTAGCCCCATCTGCTTCGTGCACCGAGTGTGATTCATGCCACCGTCGATGCCCCTCCACCACTCATTCAGAATGGCATTCCATGAAATTCTGGAGTGTGTCTGTGGGAATTTGGGGGCGAAGGGGGCACGGTGGTGCAGCTTATAAAGTGGGTGCTGCTTTGTATTGTGGGTCCTTTATGCCAACAGTTTGGGGAAGGCCCTGAGCAACCACTCTATAAGTGAGGTCAGCACACATTCCAGACCAAACATCTTTAAGATGAACCGGAACGCTGAGCGAAAGCTGGTGACTGTGGGGGCTCAATGGTCTAGTAATCAAAAGGTTGCCGGGTCAAGCCCCACCACCACCAAGTTGACACTGTTGGGCCCCTGAGCAAGGCCCTTGGGCCTCAAATGCTCAGATTGTATTCAGTCCCAAAAAGCATCTGCCTAATGCCACACATGTAAATGTAAACGTCCGAATGGGCACAAATTCCCACACACACACTCCTAAATCTTGTGGAAAGCCGTTTCTTCAGTAGAATCGGGCTGTTACAGCTAAAACGAGACGTGGGAACAGGGCGCCGTATCAAAAATCATGGATTTGGAACAGGCGACACCCGTCAGCACTGAACTCGACCCCTCAGGCGTCATCTGTTCAAAAACGCTAATCCGTACCGCGATCCCCGAGCCGTTACCGGACGTGCGGTTATCGATCTGGACGTTTTTCACAAGACGGGCGGAGGAGAAGGGGGACGAGGGAGGATTGGGGGGGTAAATGAAGTTCATTAAAAACTGATCTGCTGCTGGAAGCGCTGGCGTGAAATGTAGTCAATTAGCAGGCAGTGTGATTCCCGGCTGGTCCAACAGGCCGATGGGAAATATGAGGAATATTAGCGGCTGCTTCGCGGGGAACATCGAACCGCAATAAACAGCGACATACCGATGCGAGACGTCCGTGTATTTATATCTCCTACGATGGCGTTTGTTTGCTCGACACCGTCGGGGGTCGGAGGAGCTGCAGGCGTGCACCCACCTCCTCCAAGGGTCCGACAGAAAGCCTCGGAAACTAAGAAGGATCACGCTGCACTCAAGTAACCCTCCACCGCTCGCGCTAGCGCCCGGACCGACCAGTAGGTGTCACTATTGCACCACTACACCTACATCTACTCAGTCACCAATGTACTTCAAATTGAGATTCGGGTCCCAGTGCTGGGGGGGGGGGGGTTGGAGTGGGGGGTAGCTGATTAACAATCCGTAATGCCACGTTCTCTAATACTACTACTACTAATTATAAAAACAATAATAATAATAATAATAATAATAATATAATAATAATAATAATATACTAATAACAACAACAACAACAGCAACAACAATAATAATAATAATCATAATATAATAATAATAATATTAACAATAATAATAACAATAATAATAATAATATTAATAATATAATAATAAAACAATAATAATAGTAATAATAATAATATTAATAATAATAATATTATTAATAATAATAATATAGTAATAGTAATAATAATAATAAAAACAATAAAAATAATAATAATAATAACAATGATAATAAAAACAATAATAATAATTAATAGTAATATTATTATTATTATTAATAATAATATAAATATCAATAATAATGAAAACAATAATAATAATAACAATAATGTCATTAGTAATAATAATAAAAACAATAATAATAATAAAAAATAATAGTAATAATAATAATAAATAATAATATTAATAATTAATAATAATTAATAATAATGAATTTAAAATAATAATAAATAAGTAATAATAAAATGAAGGAACGTTTGTATGAAGCTTTGCGGACGTTAATAATCGAGACAGGAAGTGAAGTACCCACAATGCCGAGCACATATGCCACGCTTGGCGCAGAGCCAGCGAGACCCACCGAGGGGACGTTCGAAAGAGGCGACAGGAAATTGCTGTCCAGAAATAGTCCGGCAGGGCCGAGGGAGCAGCAGATGCCACCGTCACACGGCGCGGCGCCTGACCAGAAGTTTGAGGGCATTACTGTTGAGGTGGTGCCAACTCGCTGCCGCAAGGGCCTCCAGTTTTAGGGTTCGATTCCACCCGAACGTTAGTCATGAGGTCACTGTAGTGCAGTTGGGTGGTGCTGGACACACTGCAAACCTGACCAGGATGTAACCAGTAAACATGAGAGCTGACCAATCCAGGCACCAGAGGCCAAATTTGGCGGATCACCGGTAGGAAAACCATCCCCACCATGTTTATGGACGGGTTGCTGGTCCGACCCTTGATGACTACCGGACGTTTTACCATTGGGGCTCGGTCATTGGTTCGGTCCAGATGTACCGAATGGACGCTGTATGACCGCTGGACATCCTTTTGCCTTCCCAGCCCCTTCCGTAACTCCAGGCATAGGATGACAAAGGGAAGTCCAGCGGTCACATGACTCTTCCGTCTCCTCCATTGGCCAGCAAAGAAACAAGACGTTCAGCACCCACCTCCTCCAAGGTTCCTACAGAAAGCCTGGAAAACTACGGAGGATCACGCTGTACTCAAGTAATCCTCCACCGCTCGTGCTAGCGCCCTGACCGAACAGCAGGTGTCACTATCGCACCACCAATCAGCTCCAGCAAGAAAACGAGACGTTCATGCCATCATCTGTGGTGGTCGTTACCCCCTAAATTACACCAGCACCCCCCGGAGTACGCCCCGAGAGGGCGGAGGACTCACGCGTGTTGATCTTCTGGAGCGAGATGTGCTTCTCCAGCTGCCGGCGGAGCTTGACCTCGGCGCTGTACTTCCCGGTGGTGCCGTTGTCGGCCAGGATGAAGTGCGAGTGCTGGCTGTTCAGGACCGTCAGCTTGCTCATGGGGTTGGACATGGTCTGGTACGGCCGAACCACCTACGGCACGAAGAAATGGTAAAGGAACAGCCACAAAACAAGAGTGGGTGTGAGATCAGCAGTGCACCATGTGGCCAAAAGTATGTGGACGCCTGACTATTTTACATTTACATTTTTGGCATTTAGTAGACGCATTTATCCAAAGCGACTTACAGTAGTGTGACAGTCTGAGGAATTAAGTGTTAAGGGCCTTGCTCAAGGCAGTGGTGGGGCTTGAACCAGCGACCTTCTGATTATTTCTGATTACTAGTTCAGTACTTTAACCACTAGGCTACAACTAGGCTACTACTACAAAGGGGCCCTGCTCAGAGGCCTTGCTTAGGGGCCCAACAGTGACAACTTGGCCTTGCTCTAGGCAGTGGTGGGGCTTGACCCTGCGACCTTCTGATTAATAGTTCAGTACCTCAACCTAGGCTCCAACTGCCTACAAGTACAAGTACATTTACAGCATTTAGCAGACGCTTTAATCCAAAGCGACTTACAATTATCACTATATACAATGCAAGCAATTAAAGGTTAGGGGCCTTGCTCAGGGGCCCAACAGTGACAATGTAGCAATGGTGGGGCTTGAACCAGCAACCTTCTGCTTAGGCTACAACTGCCAACAAGTACAAGTATTATCAATATATTCAATGCAAGCAATTAAGGGTTAGGGGCCCTGCTCAGGGGCCTTGCTTAGGGGCCCAACAGTGACAACTTGACACTATTGGGGATTGAACCGTCAACCTTATGATTAGTAGTTCAGTACCTTAACCGCTAAGCTATAACTGCTTACAAGTGCAAGTATTATCAATATATACAATGCAAGCAATTAAGGGTTAGGGGCCTTGCTCAGGGGCCCAACAGCAGCTTGAACATCAGTGGGGCTTGAACCAGCAACCTTATGATTACAGCCGCTCTTCTGAGAAGCTTCTCACGAGACTTTGAACCATGTCTGTGGGAATTTGTGCTTAGCTTTGTACAGCCGAGCTCTGTTCAAGCTACCCTAAAGGAGGTCCTTCCCCAAATTGTTGCCACAATCGTCATGAAGGGTGTCCACATACTTTTGACCACCTGAACTAGTAGAGTGGTTGCATAAGTACGAACGTCTTTGCCCACGAGGTCCTCTTGGTTCTCCACGATGCCCCAGGGCGCGATGCCGATGGTGCAGATCTTGCCCCGGGATTTGGAGGCGTGGTCTTTCAGGGCGTCGCCCACGTGCCTGATGACCCCTGTGGGCAGAAGTCCAAACGGTAATCACAAAACCTCATGCTCTTTTTGGAGAACCTAAACCTAGTCAGCGCTGAGCGTTCTCCTACGGTCCCAGGTCTGCGTGGCCCGGGTCCCGAACGTACCTGTGTTGACCCCGCCCGTGAAGATCCAGGCCCCCGTGGTCATGGCGGCCTTGATCAGGCCCTTGCCGAACACCTGCTTGAGTTTGGGCTGCAGCTCGAAGTTCTGGAGGCCGCCGTGCACCGAGATGAGCAGCTTGGGGAGCTCCAGCTGCCACTCCTTGGTCATCAGGTGGAGCAGCAGGTCGGCCTTGGTGTCGTACGACACTCGGACGTACTGACCAATCACAGAGCGCGCGCACACACACACACACACACATACACACACAACAAGGGTGCAACCATGTGATCAAGAGTATTTAGACGACTGATTATGACCTAGTCGGACATCCTATTAGCTACTGAGAAGCCTTCTGACAGGACTTCGGACCATGTCTGTGGGAACTTGTACCTTCCATATAAGTCTTCAAGGTCACTCTCACTCTCAGTCTGACCGCTGACCTTGTACCTGTTCGGCTGGAGTGACCCCACCAGGAGTCACAAATCAGACTGCATCTAAGCGAGTACCTGTGTTCCATATTCAAGCCTTTTGACAAGACTTTTAACCATGTCTGTGGGAACTTGTACCTTCCACATAAGTCTAAAGGGTCACTCTCAGTCTGACCTCGGACCTGTTCAGCTGAAGTGACCCCACCAGGAGCGGCAAATTACGAGTCACAAATCAGACTGCACCTAAGTGCGTACCTGTGTTCCATATTCAAGCCTTTCAACAAGACTTTGGACCATGTCTGTGGGAACTTGTGCCTTCCGTATAAGACACTCTCAGGGTCACTCTCAGTCTGACCTCTAACCTCGGACCTGTTCGGCTGGAGTGACCCAACCAGGAGCGCCGAGTTACCAGTCGCAATCGGACCGCTCCTGATTGCAGCGGGTTTCAACCATGTCTGTGGGAACTTGTACCCAGCATTTGTACCCCTGGCCGCTGATTTTGTTCCCTAAACTGTTGCAGCAACAGAATTAGGCGTGTCCTAATACTTTTGACAGTATAGTGTATAGCGAAGGTGCCGAGCAGGCAGCAGGGGGCGCTATTATTATCAGGAAGGATTTAGGAGCTGCAAATCCACCTTCTGCATGTTTTTTGAAGGGTGGGGGAAAAAACAAACCAGTGAGCAAAGCTGACCAAAGTACGGATCAAACCCAGGTCTCCGGAACCCCTGGTGCTGCGCGGCACCCACTCTACATGTGTGTGTGTGTGTGTGTGTGTGTGTGTGGTGTGTGTGGTGTGTGTGTGTGTGTGTGTGGAGGTACCATGGCCTTGTTGGAGTGCCCCCCTCCCTGGAACTCGATGGTCCCGAAGGCGTCGGTGGGGCTGAGCTGCGTGTGCTTGCTGATGGACCATTTCTCAGACAGGGCGTCGGCCTTGGGCGTCCGCTCCGACCTGACGTTCTGATTGGACGAGATGCCGGGGGGCAGGCCCACGTGCTGTCCAATCAGGCGGCCGCAGCAGCACCTGGGAATCAGGAGAAAGCGGTGTTAGAAAAGCAGCATCTTAGCGACTCGGAGGGTCAAAAGGACGGAGTTCGGACTTGCCTGTGGGGATCTTTGGTGCTGACGATGATGTGGACGCATTCTCTCTTGCTGAACGCTCGCTCGATCCACGATTTCTGGGCCTGAGGAGACACAGAGAAACACAAACGTGAACGTGAAGAAACCCTGTCTAACACAATCCGGAGAACCGCTACTCTTCACCTGGCGTGTGGTGAACCGGGTTATATAGGGCGTCCAGCCACCTGGAGCTCGAAGACAGGACGGATGTGATCTGGTCTAGCCCGTAAGGGTCTTCGAGGTCTTCCTGAGGCTCGTTTAATGGCGTCTAGCGTCTGTAGCGCGCCCATGCCGGGGCGCTAATGTGCTCGCTTCCGGCAGTGTGCTTCCGTATGCTTGTGGCAAAAGGTTAGCATCCCCTTTTCAGGGACGAACTGGAATGTCAACCGTGAGTCAGGCCTTCTGATCCAGTGTCAGCACAGTTTTTTATTAAATAGGCACGAATCTCCTACAAGCAGGGAGTCGGATATGACTAAACACCTGGGAGTTGAAAAGCAAGCCTGGTCAGTCAGTTCGGGACTATCTGGACCCTCTCGTGAGCCAGGTCTGAGAAGCTCATGGTCAGGTGTGTTAATTGCGACCCCTGGTGTTCAAACGGCGCAACCGCTTTGTGCCGTCTGAAGCGGTTGCGCCGTTTGAACACCAGGAGTCGCAATTAACACACCTGACCGGATATTCTAAACTCTCCAGGAGCGGAAGAGGAATCGGCTATGACTAAATGAGGAGAAAAGAGGAGCGAGTGCAGGAATAACAGTAAAAAACCCCGGACGTGGTGATTTACTGCATCAGAATCATCTCCCGTCTCACACTGAGAGGAGAAACTCCATCTCTGAGCAGAAACCACATTAGCCTGATGTAGCGGCGGCCCGCGGGTGAGCCGTAATGTTCCGCGTTATTCGGCGGCGCTTCGGAGGCGTGTGCGGCGTTCCCGACAATCACATTTACGTCCTCGCGGAGGAACTCGAACGTTAACAAACAAAAATCTAAAACGTTCTGCCGTCAGCGTTTACAGCTTTTATGTACAGTAAATAATAATAATAATAATAATGCTATATAATATTAGGGGTGAGTGTGGGTTTAAAATGTAATGCACTGGCAACCTGTCCAGGGTGTTTCCTGGACATTCACTCATTTATTTATTTATTTATTTATTCATTCATTCATTCATTTACCCAATCATTCACTTACTTACTTGTTCATTCACTTACTTATTTACTCATTCACTTATTTATTCATTCATTCATTTACCAAGTTATTCACTCATTCACTCATTAATTAATTCATTCACTCACTCATTTATTTACACATTCATGCACTTACTTACTCATTCACTTATTCATTTATTTATTTTACTCAATCACTCACTCATTCATTCACTCATTCAATCCCTCACTTAACTATTCATTAATTCACTCATTCATTTACTCATTCATTCATTCACTTATTTATTAGTTTATTCATACACTCATTCACTCACTTATTCATTCATTCACTCATTCATTTATTTATTAATTCACTCAATCACTTACTCAATCACTTATTCACTCTCATTTGTTCATTCATTCATTCATTCATTCACTTATTCATTCATTCATTCACTTACTTACTCATTCATTCATTCATTCACTTACTTACTCATTCATTCATTCATTCACTTACTTACTCACTCATTCATTCATTTGTTCATTCATTCACTTACTTACTCATTCATTCATTCATTCACTTACTTACTCACTCATTCATTCATTTGTTCACTTAATAATTCACTCATTCATTCACTCATTCATTCACTCATTCATTTACTTAATCACTCACTCACTCATCCATTCATTCACTCCCTCACTAATTCATTCACTCATTCATTCACTCATTCATTTACTTAATCACTCACTCACTCATCCATTCATTCACTCCCTCACTAATTCATTCACTCATTCATTCACTCAGTTGTTCACTTAGATGTCCAGGCTGTTCCTGTACTCATGTTTGCTCTGCGGCGTTGTGATTGATGTGTTTAAAGTCAGATGCAGTGAATCAGGAATCATTTCTCCCGGTGCTGAACGACTCTGATTCTGACTCTGATTCCTCTGAATGAATCAGATATAATGGAGGCTCCGTGTGACTGATGGGCTCGACCCCGTCGCCTCCTCTCATTTTGTTCCCCTCCTCTCGCTCCCCTGCTCCCCGTCTCATCTTGTTTTTTAGCGTGACCTGCCTCTTCTCACTTATCCTGTCCACCCCATGGGTCCTCCAACACCCCTGTCCACCCCCACCCCATCATACACCACCGCCACCACCTTCTGCCTCGCCGCGTCTGATTGAATATTAGGGCAGATTCCCACCGGGGCTGAACACTCAGGTCCTCGATTCTGGGGGAGGAGGAGGTGATGATTACAAGTTTAATTCTGACCAGCTTCTGAGCTGTTCAATCATTCATTCATTCAGGTGATCCACTGGATCTATAGCTATACACTGGCTCTATAGCTATACACTGGATCTATAGCTATACACCGGATCCACAGGATCTATAAGATTGCTCTACTGGATCACGGTTTTGCTCTTTGCTTTGATGAGGAGGCGAGGAGCGTTCTCTCTTCGCTCTGGGTGAGGCTTCGGCCCTAAAAGCTTTCCGACAGACACAAAGTGGCTCCATTAGACGTGTTAGACCACGAGGGTGAAATCGGAGGACGGACGGGGCGAGACGGAGAGCCGTGAAGGCGCATCAGAGACTTGGCAACCTGACAGCCACTTTCATGCACATTTGGCTCCATTTGTCTGGAAGCGTCCCATTGGATACAAACTGAGGGCGGGTCGGAAAGAACCATCCAATTAAGCAAGCTGAAAAACATCTGTGGATCCAGTAGATAGCTATAGATCCAATGTATAGCTAAAGATCCAGTAGATCTATATAAATCTAGTAGATAGCTAAAGATCCAGTAGATAACTAAAGAGCCAGTGTACAGCTATAGATCCAGTAAATATATATAGATCCAGTAAATATATATAGATCCAATAGATAACTTAAGATCCAGTGTATAACTATATATCCAGTTTATACTGTAGCTATAGATCCAGCTATAGATTTAGGGTATATCTATAGATCCAGTACAGAGCAAAAGATCCAGTGTATATCTGTAGATCTAGTAGATAACTAAAGAGCCAGTGTACAGCTATAGATCCAGTACAGAACAAAAGATCCAGTGTATATCTATAGATCCAGTGTATATCTATAGATCCAGTGTATACCCATAGATCCAGTTTATTTCTAAATATCCAGTGTTTAACTATAGATCCAGTGTATATCTTTAGATCCAGTTTATAACTATAGATCCAGAGTGGCCGGAACATTAACCGCTAAGATTCGAACCCTTGATCTCACAAATAATCTAGAATATTTTGGAAATCCTTTCCAGAAGAGTCACATGACTTTGGAACTTGATGCTGAACAAGCTAATGGTCAGGCGTCTATATACTTTTGGCATCGTGTTGTATTTTAAATACATTTTCTAATCTAATATAACCTTTATGACGTTCCTGTCGGATTAGGAAGCGTTTAGCTTTGTCATAATTAATGCTAACTTTGCTAATTTGCTAATAAAGGCTGACGCTAACAGCTCTCAGACGCTAATGCGACAGATGCTACCAGCTCGTTTGCGCATTTTTTAAAAAGACGAGGTAAAAGATCGTGAAGCTCAGTACACGACGGTAAATGAAATGAAAGGAAACCCCGCGAGGACGGGAGGAGATGCTACACCGCGCCCTCTTCCCTTCCCAGAAAGCTTATTACGGGTACGCGCGGGTCCACCTGAGCCGCCGCCGCCGGAGCGCCAGCCTATTTGCTCCTGGAAAATGAAGCTGATTAAGGTTTCCATTCGGCCTGTAATGTGCGGCCGCGCGGCGCCACATGGATCTCCTCGCTAGCTGGGTCTGATGTCCCCCATTTTTGTGGTCTGATGCCCTTTTAAGGGATCTGATGTCCTTTATTGGGGGTCTGATGTTCTCTGTTTTGGGGTTTGATGCCCTTTTTGGGGGGGTCTGATGCCCTCCTTTTTGGGGTCTGATGCCCTTTTTTAGGGGTCTGATGTTCTCTGTTTTGGGGTTTAATGCCCTTTTTGGGGTGTGATGTCTTTTTTTTTTGGGTCTAATGTCCCCCTTTTTCTGGTCTGATGCCCTTTATTGGAGGTCTGATGCCTTTCTTTTTTGGGTTTGATGCCCTTTTAGGGTCTGATGTCTCCTTTAGGGGTCGGATGTCCTCCTGTTTTGGGGTCTGATTTTTTCCTTGTTTGGTCTACTGTTGTCCAAAAGTTTATGGACAGGACAGAATTGTCTCCAGCCAAAAAAATCCAACTGCAGGTTCTGAGCACTGAGGGGTTTTTTATTACAGGTTTATTTTTAGCCGTTAGCGTTGCTAACATTACTTTTCCCGCCCCCTCCCGCTGAGTCTGTTAATGCTGTAATTCCTCTACAAGATTTCCATCAGCCGTGTCTTATTAGCATTTCTTGGTTAGCTACGCAGTTCTGTGTTTACGTGTTTTCGTAGCATCCGAGCCGAACTCGCCGTAGCGGAGCTGCTAATGAGCGCTAGTCTGGCTTTTGGCGCTAATAAAAAGGAAATCTGAGATTGGGTTCAGCTCCAATAACGTTAAATAATGTGTTTAAACCCTGATGCAAGAGCAGCGCAACCAGAAGCTAATTTAAACCTGAGGCTAAAGTCTGAGGTGCACAAATTCCTGCAGACACACGCCAAAATATTACACGTGTCAAAAGTATCTGGACGCCAGAGCAGGAGCTTGTTAGACGGTTCAGTCCTAATATTCCTTTTGTTTAATGTTCTGGAATCGTGTAATAAATTTGCGCTAACCCCCCTCACAGCGCCGTACGCAGCCTGAGCGCTAACGCTAGTTTTCCAGATGCGCACAGCCAGAGTGAAGCTAGCGCTTAGTTATCATGCGGGTCATGCAGGCGGCGCATTATGAGCCCTCAGCTGCGGGAGGATATTTCAATTTAGCAGGGAAGCCCGAGCGGATAGCGGCTGTCGGGGAGGAAGTGTGTGTGTGTGTGTGTGTGTGTGTGTGTGTGTGTGTGTGTGTGTGTGTGTGTGTGAGAGAGAGAGAGAGAGAGAGTGTGTGTGTGTGTGTGTGTGTGTGTGTGTGTGTGTGTGTGTGTGTGTGTGTGTGTGTGTGTGTGTGTGTGTGTGTGTGTGTGTGTGTGTGAATGTGGAGGGGGGCAAGAAGGGGGGAGACGAGCGGCAACTGATTCAATTTTTAACTGAGGCGACCAAAAGAATTACGTCTGCTGCCAAGGATTCAAATTTGATCCTGCCCCCCTTTCTGGGGTCTGATGTTCCACTTTTTTGGGGTCTGATGTTCCTCTTTTTTGGGGTCTGATGTTCCTCCTTTTTGGGGTCTGATGTTCCTCTTTTTTGGGGTCTGGTGGTCTTTTTGGGGTCTGGTGTCCTCTTTTTTGGGGTCTGATGTTCTCCTTTTTGGGGTCTGATGTTCTTTTTGGGGTCTGATGTTCTCCTTTTTGGGGTCTGATGTTCCTCTTTTTTGGGGTCTGATGTTCTTCTTTTTGGGGTCTGATGTTCTCCTTTTTGGGGTCTGATGTTCTCCTTTTTTGGGGTCTGATGTTCTTTTTGGGGTCTGATGATGTTCTTTTTGGGGTCTGATGTTCTTTTTGGGGTCTGATGTCCTCTTTTTTGGGGTCTGGTGTTCTTTTTGGGGTCTGGTGTTCTTTTTGGGGTCTGGTGTCCTCTTTTTTGGGGTCTGATGTTCTTCTTTTTGGGGTCTGATGTCCTCCTTTCTGGGGTCTGATGTTCCTCTATTTGGAGTGTGATGCCTCCTTTGTGATGTCCTCCGGTACTCTATACTTTCAAGAGCCAAAACAAATTTTTTGGGATGAATTGGAACCTCAGATGAGGTGAGCCAGGCCTTCATAAATGCTGTTTTGGTTTAACGGGCACAAGTTCGCACAGGCACACTCCAGAATCTTGTACAAGGTCTTGCTGGAAGAGTGGAAGCATGTCCGTTTAGATTTCGATGGGGCGTGTCTCATTATCATTTCAGGAATGAGCAGAATTCCGTCCTACTTTTGGGACGCTGTTCATTTCTCTCCCTCTAATAAAGACGTTTTAGCGTCAGCGAGACGCGTCCCCGCCGGAACCGTTAGCCGGAGCTGAAGGAGCGGCGGTGGCGGCGCAGAATGAATTCACCGCCGGTGTTACGGCCGGTCTGGGCGATCGGTCGGGTGATTTCCTGAGGGCTGAGCTGGATAAACGATCTCCGGGGGGCCGTTTTTAAATCTGGAGGGCGGGAGATGATGAAAAGGAATTACGCTGGAATTCGATGGTCGCCCACGTTCAGCTCGTTCAGCTCGTTCCAGCCTGTCGCGTCGGATCGGAAACCGTTTTCGTTCTTGCGGTGGTTAGCAGCTCTGATCTCTTTTATTTTTGCCTCGTCTGGCTGTTGGAACCTTTTTAACGTCCCGTATAAACACAGGTGTGACATTACAGCATCAGATCCATTTTTGGCATCAGAATTTGGCCCAACAGTTTGGGGAAGGTCCTTTTCTGTTCCTCTGTGCCTAAACTGAAGCCTAGGTGGGCTGCACAGAGCCCTCACCTCAACCCCCTTATTCTGATGAATTTTGGGGTCTGATGCCTTTTTGGGGTCTGATGTCCCTCATTTCTGGGGTCTGATGCCCCTTTTTTGGGGTCTGATGTCCCTCCTTTTTGGGGTCTGATGTCCCACTAATACCTCTATTATATAACCAAAAGTATTTGGACACCTGACCATGAGCTTGTCAGATATTCCGCTTCAAAAACAAACAGTAGTATGTCTGTGGGAATTTGTGTACATCCAGTCAAAAGATGACAGCATTTGTACGACTAAACACTGATGTTGGTCAGTTTCTTCCCACAACAAGTGGGGAGAGAAGAGTTCTGATGTCCGAAGAGCTGCCGGACGTCCTGACAGCAGCAGGAACAACAGTTGCGCAGTGGAAACGAAGCATAGAGCTGAACTCAAGAACCTGGAGTGAAGTTTGGAGGTGGGAGCGTCTATCAAAGCCGTCCTTGTGACTTTGGGAGCTTTGTTATAATAACGGGTCAAACTTGAACCTCAGTGCTGCACAGCGCTGCTAGACGCTATCCGTGATCTCTGTGGAATCTGCTCGGCCGGTGGAGGATTTTTTTCTTCTCTCGTTTCTTCTCTCTCTCCTCCCACGAGTTCCATCTTTTAAATATAAATATAAAAAACCCTGACACGTTCACCCAGCAGCTCCGTCGTGAGCCGGCCGCCCCGCGTCCCCCACGTTCTCCTCCACGAGAGACGATTACAACGAAGATCCCCGTCCACACGTCAGGGCTGTTTTTAGCGCGGCGTGCTTCGCTAATTAGCGTCGTTGGCGGAGTGAGGAAACCTGTCGTGACTCTTCCAGAGGGGATAAATAATAATAATAACAATAACGTGGAGGAGCTCAGGAGCCGAGATGCTGATTCACACGTATTTCAGATGAGGGACGACGTCGACGCTGCTGAGAATTAAGCGCCTGTCATTCACGATTACAAACCGCCAGGCCAGAACAGTTGGGACGGGACGTTAATGCTAATCGAAACCTGGAAAAAAATAGTCGGAGGGTTTAGCGCATGTTTTGGCTAAATATACACCAGACGGTTGGGACAGGACCGTTTGTTGCTATAAAACATCACACTTGATCCTTTGGGGACTGAAGACACCAATTAATCAATTTTAAAATAATACAGTTCGTTAATGCTAGGTAACGAGTGCCCAGAATGCACCACATTTCGGACTGCAGGCAGGCCGCTCTAGCGCTCGCACTCTCCAATCATAGCATTCGAAGTCGTGTTGAAACGAGCAAAGTCGTCTCTAAAAATCAAGGTTCCGATTCATCCCAAAGGTGTTCGGTGCGCTTAAGGTCGGAGCTTCGTGTGGACCGCTGGACGGAACATTACACACATTCAGTTGTGTTTTTTAGCCTCGTCCTTCAGGCACACAAGTCTCCCAATTCCATAATTACATCTTTTAATAATATTATGCACTGTAGAGGGTGAAAGAATCATGACAGCATCGCTTGTTTGTAATCTCACACCGTTCCAAGAACTGAATCACCCCGGAACAACCTCGTGTTTATTGTACTTGCACTTATTTCGTTATTTGCATTCCACCGATTTCTTCCAAATGTATCTAGAATTTGGGTTTCATCATATTACGATGTCAGAGGTGCCGTATTATTTGAACCCGTTCCTCACCACCCTGTCTCCACTTATCCATCCCTCCATCATCTTTAACCTTATATTATCAAACTCTCCACCACTGCAGTGTCTGAGCGGTCCAGCCAAGTGTGTGTGAATGTGAGTGTGAGTGTCAGTGTGTCTGACAGAGTGTAAAGTGTTAGGTCAGACCAGTGAGAGATTAGCCGAACAGATACGCTACCAGAGACCCGCCGCACTGCCGAGAACAAACCGGATCAGACAACAATGGCAAAAAATAAGGGCAGATGACAAATGAAGACAGAGATCACAGTTACTGATTTGGAGAATTGATTGACACGATCGTGGGGTCTTACAGAAGTGGATTAGCTGAAGAACAAGGAACAGAACTCTGGGTCTCCCTTTATACTGCTCTAGTATAAACACATCAGGTGTTGGACTTTGGAACCTCCATTCTGATAATGCCCCCCAAAAAGGAGGGACATCAGACCCCAAAAGGGGGGCATTAGACCCCAAAAAGGAGAACATCATACCTTCAAAACGGAGAACATCAGACCCCAAGAAGGAGGACATCAGACCCATAAAAAGGAGGACATCAGACCCCTAAAAAGGAGGACATCAGACCCCCAATAAGAAGGACATCAGACCCCAAAAGGAGAACGTCAGACCTCAAAGGGAGGGACATCAGATCTCAAAAAAGAAGAGGGACATCAGACCACAAAAAGGAGATCAGACCTCAAAAAGGAGGACATCAGATCCCCAAAAAGAAGGACATCAGACCCCAAAAAGGAGGACATCAGACCCCCAAAAAGGAGAACATCAGACCCCTAAAAAGGAGGATATCAGACCCCCAATAAGAAGGACATCAGACCCCAAAAAGGGGAATCAGACCCCAAAAAGAAGAAAAAGGAGGACATCAGACCCCAAAGAGGGCATCAGACCCCAAAAAGAAGAACATAAGACCCCAAAAGGAGGACATCAGACCCCAAGAAGAGGGACATCAGACCCAAAAAGGAGAACATCAGACCATAAAAAGGAGATCAGACCTCAAAAGAAGGTCATCAGACCCCAAAAAGGAGAACATCAGACTCCAAAAAGGAGGACATCATATCCCAGAAAGCAGAACAACAGACCCTCCCAAAACTGACATCAGACCCCAAAGAGGAGGACATCATATCCCAGAAAGCAGAACATCAGACCCTCCCAAAAATGACATCAGACCCCAAAGAGGAGGACATCATATCCCAGAAAGCAGAACATCAGACCCCATAAAGGTGGATTAAACGAGGCAGTGGCTGAAAACCAGCATGACCAACCAACTGTGAGAACCTCGAGCTGAGCTGAAGCCTCGAACAAGCATCTGATTCAACAGTTTAAGGAAGGCCCTGTCCCATTCCAGCAAGAAGCCGTTACACAGCGGCGCTGTCGCTCCGGTGCAGCTGCAGTTCATAAATATTAAATCCAGCGTGTGTTTACTCAAACACCCGTACAACCACGCCGTATCTGATCGTACACGCGCAGGTCGCTCCCCGGACGATAAACTGCCCTGTTATTGCCAGTCATCCAGAACGACGGGCACCCGTGAGCACCCAGATGCCTTCGTACATCCCCTCTGCTAAACTGACAGATTAATAACAAATAATTTACGGCCGGGACGCCGGGTGGAGAATTTTAATACCGAATGTTTAGAACGAATCTGTCACACATGAGAAGTCTCTTCTTATTACGTCATAAATATTCACTCTGGCACTCTCAGCGCAGGTCCCAAGCCCGGACAGACTACAGGAGCAGAACACAGGAGCAGACGAATAAAAAACACATGAATGTAAAGGTATTTTAAATATAAAAATAAAAACTATATAATTACAGGCCTATATGATTAAATAAAGCATTGAACAGTGAGTAGTACGATGTGCTCTGTTTATTATCGTTCAGATGATACCTCCCCTCTCCTCTCCCTACACCAGGGTGAGGTGTTATTAATTGCCGCTGCAGTGGGCAGAAACGACTTCCTGTGGTGGATCTTATCACAGCACATTGGGTGGAGCCTCCTACTAAAAGCACTTTATTGTTTAAATCATATCAGGGTGAAAAGTGGAGATATAAAGAGTTCAGTGGATGGATGGATAGATAAATAGATAGATAGATGGATGGATGGATGGAAAGATAGATAAATAGAATAGATAGAAGATGGATGGATGGATGGATGGATGGATGGATGGATGGATGGATGGAAAGATAGATAAATAGATGGATGGATGGATGGATGGATGGAAAGATAGATAAATAGATGGATGGATGGGTGGATGGATGGAAAGATAGATAAATAGATAGAGGATGGATGGATGATTAGTAGAATGGATGGACAGCACTCAGTCTCAGATGGATGGATGGATGGATGGAAAGATAGATAAATAGATAATTAGATGGATGGATGGATGAGTAGATGGATGGACGGATGGATGGATGGATGAGTAGATGGATGGACGGATGGATGGATGGATGGATGAATGCTTGGGTAGGTGGATATGTGGCAGGTTTGGTGGATGGATGAGTGAATGAAAGGATGAACTTGTGGACACAGCAGATGTTTGCTACACATACACATTTAGAGACTAATATGATGTAGTAAAGGTAACACACACACACACACACACACACACACACACAGGCTCTCAACAGCTTCACTATAAAGTGTACAATATCAAATATTGAGTAAAGTGGCACCGTACCTGTGTGAGTGTGTGTGTGAGTGTGTGTGTGTGAGAGGGTGTGTGTGTGTGTGTGTGTGTTCCTGAAGCCCTGGAGCTTGTTCTGTTGAAATTGAGATTCCACATGAAGCCTCAGTTTGAGACGACAGCTCAGTTCTGCTTCATTCAGGGACCAAAACAATTCTGTGAGTGTGTGTGTGTGTGTGTGTGTGTGTGTGTGTGTGTGTGTGTGTGTGTGTGTGTGTGTTTTATCCCCAGTGAATCTAAACCTCAGTGAAATGGATTCTGACTCGGATTCTCTCACAGATTTATTTCTTTATTTATTTACTAACAAACGGTTAGATATAAAGGAGTTCTGTGATTTTAGGTTTCAGGTTCAGATTCTCAACAGACGGACGGACGGATCAATGAATGGATTAGTGAATGTTTGGGTACATGTGAGGATTTAGATATTAGATCAATATGTGGTGTGATGGATGGATGAATTAACAGATAAGCGGACAGATGAATCAATGAATTGAATTCTGGGTACATGTGTGAGTTAGGTGGGTAAAAAGGTGTTTTGATGGATGAATGAATTAATGTTAGATAAGTGGATCAGTGGTAACTAGGATGAATATGTGAGAGGTGACAGTGGATGGACAGATGAATGGATGAAAGGATGGATGGATGGATGGATGGATGAACGGACAGATGGATAAATGGATGGATGGATGGATGGACAGATGGATGGATGGATGGATGGACAGATGGATGGATGGATGGATGGACAGATGGATGGATGGATGGATGGACAGATGGATGGATGAACGGACGGATGGATAAATGGATGGATGGATGAATGAATGTATGAATAAATGGATGGACAGATGGATGGATGAATGGATAGATGGATGAATGGATGGATGGAAAAATGGATGGATGGATGGACAGATGGATGGACAGATGGATGGATGGATAGATGGATGGATAAATGGATGGATGGATGGATGAACGGACGGATGGATAAGTGGATGGGTGGATGTATGAATGTATGGATAAATGGATGGACAGATGGATGGATAAATGGACGGATGGATAACGGACGGATGAATGGATGGATGGATAGACAGATGAACGGACGGATGGATGGAAGTATTGGGTATAAGATCGGCTATATCTAAGGTGTTGGTGTAGGGCCCCGCCACTGCCAGGTTGCCACTGTTGGACCCTTGAGCAAGGCCCTTAACCTTCAATTGCTTAGACTGTATACTGTCACATCAATGTAAGTCGCTTTGGATAGAAGTGTCTGGGCTAGTAATCGAAAGGTCGCTGGTTCAAGCCCCACCACTACCAGGTTGCCACTGTTGGGCCCCTAAACAAGGCCCTTAAGTCTCACTTGCTCAGACTGTGTACTTTAAGTCTCTTTGGATTGAGGACGAGGAAACAGACAGAATTAAGATGCGGCTGTCATCTCATCCGTCTCTCTCTGTTGTTTTTTCCGCCTCTTCACCGTCCGCGCTCGGCCTGAGTGCTAATTGATCATTTAAATAAACGGGGACCCGCCCGCCGGCCGGCTTAATGATTAATCAGAGGCGACGGCGAGGAGTTAAAAAGCGCCCGGCCGAACGTGACTGAAGGAGGAACCGGCCGCCGGATCCGAACTTCCTTCAGCGCCATTAAAAATAAAAAAGCTGAAACATTTTCCTGCTCGGCTCGTGTAGCAGCGCGTCGTTCCGTTTCCTCTCTGTGGGTTCTGACAGGAAGCGCTCGCGTCTCATCCGTCTTTCTTAGCGCCGAACCGACGGGTTTATCCGAGCGGCTAATATTTCTGCTAGCGCTAAGGCGGCGTGGCGTCTCACGGCTCGTCGTTCATCCGCCGCTGAGGCTTCAGACTTATCGGACCGGCATGAGCGTACTGACAGAGAGAGCGCGGCGCACAAAATCAGCATTTAAGCTCGCGGTTTACAGCTGGGTGCTCTCGCTGGGGTTCGGTGGAGTCCTAACAAGCCTTATAATGCCTTCATAATGTCTACAGTCTGAGCAATCGAGGATTAAGGGCCTTGCTCAAGGGCCCAACAGTGAAGACATGACCATGAGCATAGGCCTGGCTCACAGTGGATGTCCTAATTCATCCCAAATGTGTCAGATGGAGCCGATTTGAATCAATGCGTTCATATACGGGCGGTTTTAGCCTAGCGGTTTAAAGACTGGACTATTAAGCATAAGGTTGCTGGTTCAAACCCCATCACTGTTATTACAGTGGTCGCCGCTGTTGGGCCCCTGAGCAAGGCCCTTAAGTCTCAACTGCTTAGACTGTATACTATGGATAAAAGCGTCTGAACTAGTTATCGGAAGGTCGCTGGTTCAAGACCCACCACTGCCAGGTTGCCACTGATAGGCGACAAATGCTAAACGAGGACGCGGAACACACCCGGGTTTGAATCTCAGCGGTGCTATCGACCGTCCGGGTGCCCACACGTGGAGAAATTCGCACCAGCGAAGGACAACGGTTTGGGGTTTTCTCTTTCGACCTTGAAGGGGCGGCATCCTTCCACGTGTTTTTTCATACCGTGCAGTCGAACTCGCCCTATTTGTATGGACACCATGATTCAGTCACAGAAAAAGAAGCCCTACGAGCGGCGGTAAACACACAACCCCCCCCCCCCCCTCCACACACACACCACACCACCTCGGGTTTTCATCCGCCTCCCGACAACTGCGGCGCCGCTCGGTTTCCTCCGCAGCCCGAACCCCCCCCCTCCCCCTCCGAAACAATCTCTCGCCTCCTAATGCGCCGCTGCCTCCCGTTTCCAATTCTCCGACACGCGTCCCCCGGGGAGGGACGTTAATCAAATCTCTAGTCCGGTCACACGTCGCGTGACACGTCCGGCAAGACGCGGACGGCTCAGAGAAAGCTGTCGAGTGGAAAAAAAGCGACGCGGTGTGTGCTGGAATGCGGGAACGGAGCGGAGTGTGTGTTCTCATTTCTTTCTGGAGGGGAACACACCAGAGGCGCTCCATTCAGAGGGGAGAAAATATCTAGTACGCCCCCCCCAAAAATAACCAGCACCCCCCTGTTGACCGTTTTAATTAATAATGAGCAAGAGACGCCAGTCCGAGGTGCAGATAAGCAGAGCCTGCGGAGAAGGTTGTAATCAGAACGAAATGGTTCTAATACGGTAATTACGGCGCACTGTGGGGACCGGGGGAAAAAAGCACGGGTGTGAGGATCCTACCGAGCACAACTACCTTCATCATGCTTTCCACCGGAACGTCAGGAACATCCGGCATCCCAGAACCCCCCCCAAAACTTTGGACAAATTCTCTGCCTCTCGCAGCCGAGGCGAAAACAAACACCAGCCAATGAAAAGTCTCCGTCATACCTTCAGCAGGCGGACGGACGGCAAGAAGGCGGCGTGACACAGTTTCCGTATGGTCCAGTTGAGCGGGCGCGGGGCGTCCAGCTGGCCGTTCCCGGCGTCCGGAAAAGGACCCCACATCTCTCCGGGCGAATCCTGATAATCCCACTCGGCTCCAGGAGCATGACCCTGCGGGGACCGGGAGACGGGAGGAGACGCGCGAAAGACGAGGCGGCCGAGGTCGCGGACGAGCGACGGATCCCGGATCCCGAGACGAGAACTGACTCCGGAGCGCACGGGAAGCCTTCTCTCTTTTTTCTCTAACGGACGGATACGAGAAAGGAAGGTGCGGAAAGAGAGAGCGCGAGAGAGGGAGTGGGAGGGAGCGCGAAAGAGAATGTGAGAGGAGATACAGCAGAGCGAAAGAGAATGTGAGAAAAGATACAGCAGAGCGAAAGAGAATGTGAGAGGAGATACAGCAGAACGAGAGAGAATGTGAGAGGAGATACAGCAGAGCGAGAGAGAATGTGAGAGGAGATACAGCAGAACGAGAGAGAATGTGAGAGGAGATACAGCAGAACGAGAGAGAATGTGAGAGGAGATACAGCAGAACGAGAGAGAATGTGAGAGGAGATACAGCAGAACGAGAGAGAATGTGAGAGGAGATAAAGCAGAACGAGAGAGAATGTGAGAGGAGATACAGCAGAACGAGAGAGAATGTGAGAAGAGATACAGCAGAGCGAGAGAGAAAGTGAGAGGAGATACAGCAGAGCGAAAGAGAATGTGAGAGGAGATACAGCAGAACGAGAGAGAATGTGAGAGGAGATATAGCCGAGCAAAAGAGAATGTCAGAAGAGATACGAGAGCAGAGACAAGATGCTGAGGAACGAGGAGAAAAATAATTCTAAAAGATTATGGGGGGGGGGGGGGGGCAGAGGGGACGGAGACACGCCCATCTCCCCCCCCCCCGGTCCATCCCCAATCCAAAAGATCCTCTTCTATATTCAGAAAACACACGTTCCTTTATTCAGCTCATCAAAGAGCTTCTGAGCACCGCCGGGTCTTTGAGGTCACAGATAAAAGGATGGAGACACCTGTTATCGGTTTAGATCTCTTTGCTCTCCCGCCCCTCCCCTTTCTCTCTCTGATCTCCCACTCACCTCCCGGTCGGTGTGGTCCAAAAGTCCAGGTCTACCACCAAGAACTGGCGCAGCACCATCGGCTATCAGACACGACCGACAAACGTACCGACAAGCGTACCGACAAACATACCGACAAACGTACCGACAAACATACCGACAAACGTACCGACAAACGTCCCGACAAACTTACCGACCAATCCAGTTCCAGAACCAACGAATATACCAACAAACGTACCGACCAATCCAGTTCCAGAACCAACAAATATACCGACAAATCCAGTTCCAGAACCAACAAATATACCGACAAATCCAGTTCCAGAACCAACAAACATACCGACCAATCCAGTTCCAGAACCAACAAATATACCAACAAACGTACCGACCAATCCAGTTCCAGAACCAACAAACATACCGACAAATCCAGTTCCAGAACCAACAAACATACCGACCAATCCAGTTCCAGAACCAACAAACATACCAACAAATCCAGTTCCAGAACCAGCAAACGTATCAACCAATCCAGTTCCAGAACCGATATACGTACCGACAAATCCAGTTCCAGAACCAGCAAATGTATCAACCAATCCAGTTCCAGAACCGATATACGTACCAACAAATCCAGTTCCAGAACCAACAAACATACCGACCAATCCAGTTCCAGAACCAACCAACGTAACGACCAGTCCAGTTCCAGAACCAACAAATGTACCAACCAATCCAGTTCCAAAACTGACAAACACACCACATCCAGTACCAGTTTTGGTACCAAAAAAGTACCTGGTGTTTCACTTCGAAATTACCGGTTCCAGTTTTCAGGTTCCCATTCTAGTACCAAATGTTTTAGTTCCAGCACCAAAAAAGTACCATATGTGAAGACCAGGAGTTCCAGTATGAAAAATACCAAAGGTTCCAGTTCTAGTACCACAACACACTTGTCCTTCCACGTCTTTGTGGACTGTGCTTATGCACTGTGCTTATTGGCAACAGTTTGGGGAAGGTCCTTTCCTGTTTCAGTACGACAGGTTATCAGAATAGTTTAGGCCGGGTGTCCACATACTTTTGACCATGTGATGTACATTTTGTGCTAGTTAACGTTCTGATCGTGAGATGTTCCTGCTCCTGATCTCTTCTGCCTCCGAACCTCCTCGTCTTGTTCTTCTCCACCCACCCACACGTGCTTCATCCTCTCTCAACGTTTGCTGCATTGCTGCTATCTGAGAGAGAAAAGGACCGAGCGGGGAGAAGAGAAGCGACGCTGGCTTACACCTGCTTCCACCTGCTTCCACCTGCTCAGGTGCGACCCCCAGTTCTGTTTGAGGGTCAAAATTTAGCCCTGACCACGTCTAAAAACACACGTTTAAAAACTTGGTATCAGAAGTGGGGACATCTTGGGGACATAGTTTTTTGCGGCTGTGGAAGCCAACACTCAAAAATGTTTGGAGATGTCTGTGGGAATTTGTGCCTGTTTAGTCAAACAGCATCCTGTTCAGTTTCTTCTTACCCAACATTCAGCTCGGCAGCGTGATTTACTGTGCTGCTGCTTTTCCAACACTAGAGGGCGATAAACCAACACAAATCCACACACACACACACACACACACACACACACACACACACACACACACACACACACAGGAGAGCGTTTAAAACACAGCCGAGTCACACGTGGACACCACGTGGTCAAAAGTATACGGACACACCGCGTAATTATCATCGAGTTTAGATTTTTGAGTCATATCCACGGCCCAGCCGGACACACTGGGGTTACACCTCTAGTATTTTGTAACAGAGAACTAAAACGGTTCCATTTTTAACTTAATCGTTTTTGTACTGGAGCTGAAAGAAGGGAACCAGTAACTTCTGTTATCCTTTATACTGGAACTAAAGAATTTAAAGTGGAACTATTGGTCTTTACATCAGGTACCGTTTGGTACTGGAACTAAAATACTTGTTACTAGAACCATTGTCTTTTATACTGGAACTAAAACACTTGTTACTAGAACTAGAGCCCTTGTTATGTTTCATACTGGAACTGGTACTTTTTCAATGGAACACTTGGTCTTTACATCAGGTACTTTTTGGTACAGAAATTGGAACCCTTGTTATGTTTCATACTGGAACTAACATATTTGGTACCAGAACTGGAACTCTTGTCGTTTATACTGGAACTTAAACCTTTGCTACTAGAACTGGAACACATTATATATTTCCTATTGGAACTGGTACTGTTTTTAAATGGAACTGGTACTAATGGTCAGCCTTCACATATTTTTGTATACAATCGTTTCTGAATGTGTGTGACACCGCTGACAGTCGAGCAAGCTTTACATGAGCGTGGGCTTAAATAAATCCACCGCTGATCCCGCCTTCCCTTCGTCTGTGGTTAGCACCGCCGCTCGCTCAGGCTTTAAGAACAGGGACGTAAATCCTCTGATTTGGACTCTGTTGTAAAAACAGGACCTGATTTTCACTCCGTTCACCTTCCCGAGTAAATCTCAGCCCAGCTTCTCCTCCGAGACGCCACCGCCGCCGCCGGCCGGACTCTGACTTGCAAATGACGGGCGCGGATGCGAAAAGCAATTCCCACCTGTCATTCAGCGGGTACCTGAGAGCGGCGCTTCTGAAATCAATTCCTCACCACTCGTATCAGACACCGGAGCAGTGAAAGAGCCAGAATACATACACACAGAGGGTTTGTTAAAAAAATACTAGTTCTTTATCTGAGGGGTTTATCCCAAAGATTCATCCCAAAGCTTCATCTCAGAGCTTCATCTCAGAGCTTCATCCCAAAGATTCATCCCAAAGCTTCATCTCAGAGCTTCATCTCAGAGCTTCATCTCAGAGCTTCATCCCAAAGATTCATCCCAAAGATTCATCTCAGAGCTTCATCTCAGAGCTTCATCCCAGAGCTTCATCTTAGAGCTTCATCTCAGAGCTTCATCCCAAAGCTTCATCTCAGAGCTTCATCTCAGAGCTTCATCTCAGAGCTTCATCCCAAAGATTCATCCCAAAGCTTCATCTCAGAGCTTCATCTCAGAGCTTCATCTCAGAGCTTCATCCCAAAGATTCATCCCAAAGATTCATCTCAGAGCTTCATCTCAGAGCTTCATCCCAGAGCTTCATCTTAGAGCTTCATCTCAGAGCTTCATCCCAAAGCTTCATCTCAGAGCTTCATCTCAGAGCTTCATCCCAAAGATTCATCTCAGAGCTTCATCTCAAAGATTCATCTCAGAGCTTCATCTCAGAGCTTCATCCCAGAGCTTCATCCCAGAGCTTCATTTTAGAGCTTCATCTTAAAGCTTCATCCCAAAGATTCATCTCAGAGCTTCATCCCAAACATTCATCTCAGAGCTTCATCCCAGAGCTTCATCCCAGAGCTTCATCCCAGAGCTTCATCCCAGAGCTTCATCTCAATGATTCATCCCAAAGATTCATCCCAAAGCTTAATCTCAGAGCTTCATCCCAGAGCTTCATCTCAGAGCTTCATCCCAGAGCTTCATCTCAACGCTTCATCCCAAAGATTCATCTTAGAGCTTCCTCTCAAAGCTTCATCCCAAAGATTCATCCCAGAGATTCATCTCAGAGCTTCATCCCAGAGCTTCATCTCAGAGCTTCATCTCAACGATTCATCTCAACGATTCATCTCAAAGCTATATCTTCACAGATGCCTGATTGGCCTTGTGTCTGTAGGGGGAGACCTGATGGCTGAAACAGGGTGTAAGTGCGACCTCTGCTGACCGGTCGAGGCAGCTGACCACAGGTAGAGGGGCGTGGCTCTGTGATACACATGAGATACGAGACCCCGTCCCCAGCAGGTAAACAGAAGCCCACGTGTGTCGACTCTACTCGATTGGGGGCGGCAACAAAGACGAGAGAAACATAAGCACCAACTGGACACGAATGTAAATAAATAAATAATAAATAAATAAATAATAAATAAACAATAAACAATAAATAATATATAATAAATAAATTATAAATAAATAAATAATAAACAATAAATAAGTAATAAATAAATAATAAATGAATAAATAAACAATAAATAATATATAATAAATAAATAAATAAATAAATAAATAAATAAATAATAAACAATAAATAAATAATAAATGAATAATAAATAAATAAATGTGTGTAACGTTGTTAACTGATTCCGACGGCCAGGACCCGTCCCGGTACGTCGAGGGATCAAGACCAACACGCCTAATTACGGAGTCTGAATAATGCAGCGCGCTCGGCGAGTCCCGAGCATCAAAACCTTCGACGCAGCGCCAGTCCAATCAGAGCGGGTTTAGCTCACGACTCTCGTCTGGTCGCCGGAGACTCGACCTGAACCGTCTCATTACCCGAGGTTTTATTTGGTGGTTTTAAATCGTCACGACGCAGCGGCTTCACTTTCATTCCATCATGAAAAGAGAAAGCAGATCATTAATGTCGGGGTGGGACGATGAAATAATAATAAATAAATAAATAAATAAATAAATAAATAAATAAATAAATAAATAAATAAATAAATAAATAAATAAATAAATAAATAAATAAATAAATAAATAAATAAATAAATAAATAAATAAATAAATAAATAAATAAAAGGAAAAAAGAAAATAAATAAATAAATAAATAAAGGTCTGTTTTAGCAGTGATTTATCCTGGTCAGGGTCGCGGTGGGTACAAATCACCAAGCGAAAGGTAGGAAACACCCCGGACAGGTCGCCAGTCCATCACAGGGCACACACACACACACACACACACACACACACACACACACACACACACACACCTTCTAATCGCTAACAGGTGTAATGAATCAACTATATAAAGGTAATTAGACGCTTGTAATGTTGCACCAACAGTTTAGGGAAGGTCCCTTCCTGTTCCAGCATGACTGTGCTCCTATATTGCCCTGAACTCAGCCCCACTCAACAGCTCTGGGATGAACCGGAACATCGACCGATCGATCAGCACCCAGTCGTACAAAAGCTCTATTGACTGAATGGGCACAAATTCCCACACACAGCCAAGCCTTGTGAGGTCACACAGAGGTCACTCGATTTTAATACAGTTTGTTTTTGAAACTGGACGTCCAGCAAGCTCACGTTCAGGCGTCCAGATACTTTTGAATAACGTTCATACAGCTCTTAATTCCAGATCGGTGGTTCCTGTGTTCCATCTGAACGTCAAGGGTCAAATTTTCCTTCTCTAGAGAACAATAGGAGTCACGGAAATCCTCGAAACCCAAAACTGCCCGCCAGAACTCAAGTGGGCGTCGACCTTGTTGAAACACCCGACTCCGCCCTAACTGACAGAAACAGACCAGATCTGTGTCCATTAGTCCTGGACGTCCGCGAGCGAACTACAAAATTGACCATTTTTCAACTAATTGAACCTATTAGAGCTTATTTCCCCAATCCCAGAATGCATCAGTGCTGCCCCTGCGCTGCACTTTCGGTGTTTTCCCGCTCGATTAAACTCCGGATGAGGCGTGAAACCAAATCGGCGGCCGTGTGACCGCAAGGACCTGACAGAAATCGGCGGTCACCTAGCGTGCAGTTAAGCATCACGTCCGTTATACAGGTTGCCGGGGTGACCATGCAATCAGCTACCATGGAAACGAGGGGTGATAGAGCACCTCCGGCGCCACCTATAGATGGGGCGTAACGATGTGGTTGACAACAGTGCAGGCGCCAGCGGTGCAGTCGAACGCGGCTCCAGAGCAGCTCCTTTTATCTGATTACCACTTCTTTTCACCTGCACCAGGCGGGTGGACACAGAGATCTGTACTGCGCACGGAGAGTCACAAACCCATCTTCGTTATCCCCCGCCTTTGTGCAGCACCATCAACCGTAACGGTGGTTATGAGGAACACCTCCAGCCCTCCCTCCCTCAGGCGAGCATGGTATTGTGGTAGTTCAGTAATCTTTTGACTGAATGGGCACAAATTCCCACAGACATACTTCAAAGTCTGAAAAGCCTTCTAGGAAATAATGAGACACTCGTTCATGTCTTCAAACTTTTGCAAACATTTCTCCATTCAGACATCTCGTAAATTTCTAGCAGGCCGACTAAAGGGATTCGCTGCTTTTTCAAGTTTTCAGCATCTAGACTCAGGCTCCCGCTGTGATTCAGTGGAGTCCTAGAGCTGTAAATGTGAACTGAAATAACCAGTAATCGGAATTCAAGCTGATAACAAGTAGTCGTTATCAGCAGGCCGACCACAACTGTGGGGATTCGCTACTTTTTCAAGTTTTCTGCATCTGGAGTTAAGCTCCCGCTGTGATTCGGTGGAGTCCTAGAGCTGTAACAAATGCCTAATCTGCTCGGTGACGGCGTAGTGTTCCAGTAGATACTTTTAGTTCTTTCGAAGCTGCTCCCGTCAAACCCGAAGGATCAGAGGTTCGTTTGTGCAGGTGAAGGATTTCGGCGTGGTGGTGCGAGTCGGCAGCGCTGCGGCTCTAAAGGTTCAGTTCTCGGCCACGCGACTCGCGTCTCTCTCGCCCCTCCCGGCGGCTTTTCTCACTAACAGCCCGAGGTGGAGCGAGAGGCGAGAATCGTCCAGTTCCTCTCCGCTCCAGAGGCGTCCGGCATCTAGGGACGCGGGATCTCCGCTAACTGAACCCCTCCGCCGTAGTACGAAGTCTGGTGAGAAGCTACGTTCTAGCTGACAAGCCGTGTAGCGCGGCGTCCATCCCCGTATCCATGACGATAAAGCGTTGGCTAAATCAACCCGGACTTAGCGCCCGGGGGCGGCACCGCGTCCTAAATTCCGCCTAATCCACACCAGAGTAAAAGAATGTAGGAGGTCAAAAGCTTGTGGACACCACGTCATCATCCTATAGTCAGACGTCATCTTTAAAACGCCCCGGTGCCTACACCAAGAGGACTGCCTGACCACAAACATGAGCAGGCGTTCGATACGATTTAAGACTCCCACGTTCACTCTTGCAGTTAAAACAGCATCTGTAAGTCCTGGCTCACAGTCAGTGTTCCGGCTCATCCCAAAAGTGACCACTAGGGTTGAAGATAAAACTCAGTGCAGAGCTCCGAGACGTGTCCACATACTTTTGGACAAATCCTTTCTAATCGTGGAGTTTGTGCTACTTCAAGACTTGCACGTTCACTCTCAAAGTCCTGGCTCACAGTCAGCATTCCGATTCATCCCAAAAGTGACCACTAAGGTTAAGGACATGGCTTTGTGCAGAGCTCCGAGACGTGTCCACATACTTTTGGACAAATCCTTTCTAATCGTGGAGTTTGTGCTACTTCAAGACTCACACGTCCACTCAACATCTCTAAGTCCTGGCTCACTATCAGCATTCCGATTCATCCCAAAAGTGTCCACTAGGGTTAAGGTTAAAGCTCCGTGCAGGGCTACAAGTCGTGTCCACATACTTTTGGTCGACTCTTTTTTAATAGTGGAGTTTGTGCTACTTTAAACTTCACACTTAAAACAGAACGTTCTCGTCTTTACCGCCCGCTATAACACCGTCCCACGATGCAGCGCGACGTGGTGCTAAGCTAACACAAAGGACACGCTCGTTTCCAGGTTACAGTTGCTAAGCCTTTTATCCGCACGTGTGTGTACATTCCGAAAGCGCGCACACACACACACACACGAGTTAAAAGCGTGCACCATAGCCGCGTGCACCATAGCCGCGTGCACCATAGCCGCGTGCACCATAGCCGCGTGCACCATGGCTGCGTTGGCATGCCGCGCTCTCCTCGCTGTTTACATTGGGCGCCGGCGACCGCGCTTCCAGCCCGCCGAGTGGAAAATCGCACTTCCTGTCCGGACGACACCGCCGGTCGTTAAAACCAGCGGCGCTTACCTCGATTATCCGCCACGATGGCACGCTGGAGACGCTGGGACATGCCAACGAGCCCGACGGGCACCAAACTCTCACACACACGCTACAACAGTACCAAAAGTATTGGGACGTCCCACCACGAGCCTGTTTAGAAAAGAAGCGGTATTGAAACGGAGCCGCTCTTCTACCAGGCTTCCCACAAGATTCCGAAGTATGTCTGTGGGAATTTGTTCCCATTCGGTCAATGTTCCGGTTCAAGTGTTATATAGGTGTTGGATAACTTTGGTCCATAAATAAATACATATTTATTGATTTATATATTTATTTATTTTTGGATCTGAGGGGGTGTGGTGAGTACTCGCTCCGGTGTGCCCCGGGTTACAGACGTACCGTCGATGCCACATTACCATAAGCAGCGTTCTGGGTGGATGTGAGAAGTCAGGTTGCCATAGTAACGACTCACGGATGCTCCGTGTGGATGCAGGTCGTGATGCTTTGCTATTGTTACGATACACTAAATGGACAATAGTATCGGGACGCCCCTTCTAATGTCTGAATTCGTGTGTTCCAGCTACAACAGTTGCTAAATTATATGTGTCTAATTTTGCAACAGTTTAGGGAAGGCCCTTCCTGTTCCAGCATGACCGTGCCTCTATAAAGACATGAAGAAAAGCCTCCAGCCATTTAAATGTTGTCATCTTTTAACTGAACGGGCACAAATTCCCACAGTCTCGTGAGAAGCCTCCTCAGAAGAGTGGCTGCTGTTCTAGATGAAAAAATGAACACAGCTTGTGTTTTAAATGGGACGGGCGTCCAAATACTTTTGGCTTCCGCAGGAACTGACGTCGGATGAGTAGGCCTGGCTCGCAAGTGACGTTCCAATTCATCCCAAAGCTGTTCTGTTAGGGTTGAGGTTGGAGCGGCTCAACGGCTCGACCGGCTGATGCTTCTTGTGTCTTGGCGTAGTTTTCGACGTACACCAAGAGAACGGTACAGGTTTAAATGCTAGACCATCTATAATGAGTTGGTCTGGGATGATACAAAGGCAGAACGCTCGTCTGTTCTGGGTTCATTTGGTCGATCTGATTATTATGATGATGAAACACCATCTACCCTGATGGGAGTGGTCTCTTCCAGGTTTACAATGAGAATCCTGAAAGATCGTCTGTTAATTTGATTGGTGCGGGTGAAAACAAGTGGTCCATGGCAGCCCACAGGTCACTGGATCGCCTGTGAGTTTGACCGGTGGAGCAGCGTGGCAGGAAAATACAGCAGAGGGTTTTGAACAGAAGGTCCGGGGCACAAGAACGGCCGCAGGCTACGCTCGACCCCCCCGGGGTCTGGCACAACCAACACACAGTAAAACCGCTCAGTCACAGAGACGCTCACATTTTTACTCGGCTCCAGAATGAAGCTGCATCAAGTGTGTAATGTTCTCCCTCACAGTGAGGAGGACGCTCAGAGTAACCAAAATCCCCAGAACATCTCCGTACTGTCAGCAGATTAATCACAAACACCCGGAGCTCAGGAGCTGCTCAAACTAACGAGGGCGGCACGGTGGCTAAGTGGGTAGCACTGTCGCCTCACAGCAAGAAGGTCCTGGGTTCGAACCCCAGGTGGGGCGGTCCGGGTCCTTTCTGTGTGGAGTTTGCATGTTCTCCCCGTGTCTGCGTGGGTTTACTCCGGGTGCTCCGGTTTCCTCCCACAGTCCAAAAACATGCAAGTGAGGTGAATTGAAGATACTAAATTGTCCAAGACTGTGCTTGATATAAACTTGTGAGCTGATGAATCTTGTGTAATGAGTAACTACCGTTCCTGTCATGAATGTAACCAAAGTGTAAAAACATGACGTTAAAATCCTAATAAACAAACAAACAAACAGCTCAAACAAACAAACAAAAAAATCATTCTGTTTTGGGGTTGATTTTTTCACCCTTGTGCATGACGGACTCCATTAAGTACCAGGAGATTTGAAATAAAACTCAAAGCCTGGGTTGTAATCGGATCCAGAACAGGAGGTTCGTCCAGCTTTAATACCTTGGAGCCTGGAGGCTTTTTGGACCGAACGCACTACACATCTGGTGCTGCTATCGCCCAGTCGGGTGCTTACACGGCATTCAGTCATATTTAAAGAAGCTCACTGGAACCCTTAGATCAGAACTGCGTAAAAATACGGACGGGATGCGAACCTATGTCCAGGTTACAAGGAGGAAACTCCACTAGACCGGTCACTTGAATTCATTTTTATTTAATTTTATTTATTAGGATTTTATTTATTAATATTTAATTTAATTAATTATTTATTTATTAGAATTTAATTCATTTAAATGTGATTTTATTTACTAATTTGTTAGTATTTATTTATTTATTAAGACTTTTTAATTTAATTTTTATTTATTAGGATTTTATTTCTTTAATTGTGATTTTATTTACTTATTTATTAGAATTTTTTATTTGTATTTATTTATAAAGATTTTATTTATTAATATAAAATTTAATTATTATTTATTTAAAAGTTTTTTATTTATGTATTAGGATTTATTTATTATAATTGTATTTATTTATTAGGATTTTATTTATTAATATTTAATTTAATTATTTATTTATTAGGATTTTATTTATGTATTTGTGATTTTATTTATTGTTTTATTTATTTATTCATTTATTGATTTATTTATTAACATTTCATTTAATAAACAATTTATTTATTATAATTGCATTTATTTATTAGGAGTTTATTTATTAATATTTTATTGAATTAATTATTTATTTTTTATGATTTTATTTATTGATTTATTAGGTTTTTTGTAGTCGCTTTTTAAAACAATTATTTAACAACTGAGGGTTAAAAGTCTTTCCTGCTTGGCAGTGGTGGGACTTAAACCTGCAACCTTCCGGATTACTAGTCCAGCACCCTAACCACTGAGCAAACGCTGCCCTCAGATTGTCGCCTGCGCTCTAGAAACGCCAACAAACGTCCTTTAACTAATTCAATCAGGCCTGGTCAGGAGCCCAAACATTACCCTTGACCCACTATCCACTGATCCACCCACAACCCCGCTCCATGAACCCACAGCCCCGGCGAGCGCCCCGCGTCCTTACCGCTGCCTGCTGCGCGGCCAGTCCCGACCTCTTGGTGGATCCCTGTCTGGAGCTCAACCTCCTCCAGGACTCGGAGAAGCGCCCCCTGGCGGTGGGGCGACCGGGTCCCTCGCACGCCTCCTCGCGGCCGGAGTTCACCCTGAACCCTTCTCTCCTGCCCTCCCACTTGCGCTTGGTCATCCTCTTGCTCTGGTTGCTCTGGAACCCGAACCGAAAACCTCCTGGCTGAACCGGCTTCGGATTTTTAGGTTCTCCGTCCAAAAACCGGAGCGCGTGTGAGTCCTGCTGCTTCTGAGTCCGCTCCTCGTTCCCCTCCTTCTAATAGGAAAGTGGGGAGGAGGGGGGTGTGAAGGGGGGCAGCGAGGTGCCTCTCGGAGCCTGTTGCATGTGCCAGCGCTGCCACTGAGGGGGGGGGGCAGAACGCGAGAGCTGTGTGTGTGTGTGTGTGTGTGTGTGTGTCTGGCGAGATGATAATCGAGCGGGAAAAGACAGTCGTCACGTTCGGCGGAGTCACTCGTGATCCGAGAGCATCGCCTCTCTCTCTCTCTCTCTCTCTCTCTCTCCCCGTCTCCCCGTCTCCACGTCCTGCCTCGCTCCCCTCCCAGTCGCCACGCGCCGCCCGGAACAGACGGCGACGGTTTTCCGAAGGCGCTTCGCCCGGTACAGAATTCTGATCCGTTCTCCCTCCGTTTGTTGTTTTTGTTTCTTCGTTGCCAGAGTTTTAATCGCCTCAGGAACGTCCCTCGCCCGGACCCCCTCCGAGCACAGAGTTAAGCACTATTTAAGGGCCCCCGGGAGGCCCTTCATCGCCCCTTCGCTGTAGTTGCACCTCAACCAGGCGGCGGGTTCTGAGACCTCTGTTAGTGCTGAAGGGTCTCTCAGGACCTGCCGTCTCCTGAAAACAGAGACCGGTCGTCCCTTTGGGATCATAAACGCGGTCTCGGGTAGCAACGGGGTGCGAGGGAACGTCCCTGTTACATCGAACCAGAGAACACGATCGAGCAAGCTTGATTCAACGTGGAACAACAATACCAACAATAAACAAGCAGCTGTGACGGAGCACCGCATGTTTTACTCTGAGCTATTTTTAAACAACTGTACATAAGCATAGAGCAAACGAAACTGTAGCCTCTCTGCCAGGGTCAGGTCAGGTCAGGTCAGGAGGAAAACCCCAAGCCTTCACACTGGAAGGAAACTCCAGTGTTCTGCACAGAGCCCTGACCTCAGCACCACTGATGTTATTTCTTATTTATTAAGATTTATTTATACATTTATTAGGATTTTATTTATTTATTAGTGATTTTATTTATTGATTTATTTATTAAGATTTTATTTAATTAATTAGTTACTATTAGGCTTTTATTAATTAGTGATTTTATTTATTGATTGATTTATTAAGATTTTATTTAATTAATTATTTATTTATTAGGCTTTTATTTATTTGTGATTTTATTTATTAGAATTTTATTTATTTATTTGTGATTTTATTTATTGATTTATTTATTAGTATTTTATTTATTTATTACTCAGCTGGACACAACTGGACTTGACTGGACTCTGCTGGACTTCAATTGGCTCAACTGAACTTAACTGGATATGACTGGACTCAGCTGGACACGACTAGACTCGACTGGACTCAGCTGGACTCGACTGGACTTGACTGGACTGCATCTACATCACAGTATTTCACTGAGTTTTGACTCTGGACGCGGAGAGTGAAGAGCCGCCGCCGCTCTAAAAGCCCTGAAGTTAAATCTGAGCTGCTTCTCCTCTGCGAGTCCCTGTAGACGCCCCGATTCATCCCACGTTTGCTTCAAACCTTCACTTGTTGTCAGAGCCAAGAAAACAAGTCAGAGCAAAACGCTTGAAGAGCAGAAGACTGATTCATGTCCCCGGGGCCCCTGAGTCTCCTTCAGCCGCTGTACATACAAACTCGAGCTGCAGTGAACCGCCGGGGGAGCGGAGCTAACCGACTAGCTAACGTTATTTATCACCGACGCTGCTGCATAAACGACTATTTATTTACATTTATTTAAATTTCACGAGTAGTAGTATCTATTTATTTCATTCTTTATTAGGATTGTATTTATTTATGTATTTAATTAAAAGGATTTTACTTATTTGGACCTTATTTGTTATTTATTAAGATTTATTTATTTATTAGACCTGTATTTAATTTTTAGAATTGTATGTAATATTTTATTTATTATTTTATTTTTGTATTTATTATTTTATTTATTTATTTATTAAAATTTTAATTATTAGAATTTATTTATTTAATTATTTATTTATTAGGATTTTATTTATTTATTTGTGATTTTATTTATTTGTTTATTTATCAGGATTTTAAGATGATGTCACTTTATGTCCACCTGGTAATTGAACCCATGACCGTCTCACTGTGTTATGGGTGCTTGGGTGGCACTGTGGTAAAGCCCACACTAGCCCACACCACTGCTAAGATCCAGGGTTCCAATCTCAGTGGTGGTCGAAACAGCCTCGGCGTTGGGAGGTGCACTCGTCAGTACGCTCTCAGTGCAGGTCCTAAACCCACGAAACATCATTCTCACTTCCTTACGGCTGTAAATCATTCAGACACTGAGCGAGAGAGAAACAAAGAGAGAGAGAGAGAGAGAGAGAGAGAGAGAGAGAGAGAGAGAGAGAGAGAGAGAGAGAGAGGGAGAGAGAGAGAGAGAGAATGTGTTTCTCACCTTCATGTCGCTGCCGTGGGACTGCAGGACTCTTCTGCTCTGGGATTTTCTTTTCATGGGATCCAGTTTACTGCTGAGGAGAGAAACGTGAAATAAATCATTTATTTAAAGGTTAAAACCAGTCGGAGTTTAAGAATAGAAGATAATAAGTGGGACTGGAACAAAATCCTTCTAAAGCTGGTGTGAAATGTCAAGAGCTTCGAGCTTTTATATTTAATAAAAAACAGACATTTATATTTAAATCAGTTCAGCACGCTGCAATTCTTATTAAAGCATTAAAACTGTAAAATAATCACCAAGCTGGAGAATCCTGAACGAGCTGGAGGATCAAACGATAAATCTGATGATCAGTCAGTAATAAATTATCAATCTGATGATCAGTCAGTAATAAATGATCAATCTGATGATCAGTCAGTAATAAATGATCAATCTGATGATCAGTCAGTAATAAATGATCAATCTGATGATCAGTCAGTAATAAATGATCAATCTGATGATCAGTCAGTAATAAATGATCAATCTGATGATCAGTCAGTAATAAATGATAAATCTGATGATCAGTCAGTAATAAATGATAAATCTGATGATCAGTCAGTAATAAATGATAAATCTGATGATCAGTCAGTAATAAATGATCAATCTGATGATCAGTCAGTAATAAATGATCAATCTGATGATCAGTCAGTAATAAATGATAAATCTGATGATCAGTTAGTAATAAATGATCAATCTGATGATCAGTTAGTAATAAATGATAAATCTGATTATTCAGTCGGTGGATCTGTGAGCTCGGACATTAAAGCTCTTCATCTTAATCAGTGTTTGGCTTTAACGCCGGCGGCGGCGGCGTCCTCAGTAGAAGCTCGTCTGCAGAGACGCGTCCTCACTTTCATCTAATCTAACAAACTAATAAATCAGCATCAGTTTCTCTCTCTCACAGACACGACGGGGTCACTAAAGTTCATCGTTCATGTCACAGTGACTCAGCTCATCCTGCTTCAGCTCCAAATATATGTGTAATAATAATAATAATAATAAATAATAATAATATTAAAAACAATAATAATAATAATAATAATAATATAATAAATAATAGTAACAATAATAATAATAAACAATAATAATAATAATAATAATAATACAATAATAATAACAATAATAATAACAATAAATAAAAATAATAATAACAATATAATAACAATAATAACAATAAATAATAACAATATAATAATAATATAATAACAATAATAACAGTAATAATTATAATAATAATAGTAATAATAATAACAAAAATAATAATAATAATAATAATAATAATAATAATAATAATAATAAGACAAGACATTAAAGTAAATCTGTGGGAATTTGTGCCCAATCAGTCAATCACAGGGCTCTGAGCAGGAAACTAGAGTTTCTTTCTGTCTTATAATAGAGGAACAGTCATGCTGAAACAGAAAAGGACCTTCCCTAAACTGTTGCTGCTGGAAGCGATACTTTTGTCCATATAGTGCATTCGGTGGTCTGGGTTCGAGTCTTAGCCTTGCATGTCTCAATTCTCTGAATGGGAACTGAATGAGCACACATCCCCACCGACACACTCCAAAACCAAATGTGTGTGTATGTGTGTGTGTGTGTGTGTGTGTGTTGGGGGGGAGGGTTTGCGGTTATCTCCATGGTGACGAGCACAGTTTTGGTGCGGGACGCTTTCGACCATGTGGCGTAGCTGCAGCGCGACTCGTCCTTTGATTTCCCATCAGGCCGCTGGCTCAGGATCGCTCCGTTCATCACGTTCCTCTGGAAGCTCGGGTGGAAAGGACAGAACAGGAGGAGTCCTCCGAGGAAGCATATGGTGGAGGATCCCTCTCGCTAAGCGCTAGCACGCCGTCGCAGATGGCGGATGAATAAAAGCTATCATTTATTTAGCTCACGCTACAGGCTGCGCCCGTTCGGAGGGAGCCGGTTTTCCGGCCCGACTGTGAAGTCGATACGGGCAACGAGGCAGCGGCAGTAGGATTTTGGTACGTCTGGCAACCCCAAAAAAACCCTGACCAAAAGTATTTGGACTCCTGATCATGACTTTAACGGACGTCCGGTTTCAAAGAGCAATGCTGTTAAAACAGAGCGACCTCTAAATATACGGCTTCTCACAAGACTTTGTAATGTGTCTGTGGGGATTTGGAATGTGAGGTCAAACTAGATCGGGTGTCCACAAACTTTTGGATGTATATCATATTTCCATCGTAGGATTATGGTACGTCTGGCAACCTCCAAAATCCCGACTGAAATTCGGGACAAAAGTATTTGGACACCTGATCACGATCTTAATAGACGTCCAGTTTCAAAGAGCAATGCTGTTAAAATAGAGTGACCTCTAGCTATACGGCTTCTCACAAGATTTTGGAGTACGTCTGTGGGAATTTGTGCCCATTGCCCATTCCCTAAACTGTTGCTACAAAGTTGGATGCAATCTTCCATGATGATACGTGTGGTTTTGGAATGTGAGGTCCAACTAGCTCATGATCGGCTGTCCACAAACTTTTGGCCAGATCTTATATTGTTACTCATTTCCAAGGTCAGGATTATGGTACGTCTGGCAACCTCCCCAAAAACCTGACTGAAAAACCCTGGCCAAAAGTATTTGGACACCTGATCACGAGCTTAACGGACGTCTCGTTTCAAAAACAAATCTATTCAATCTTTATAGCTACACGGCTTCTCGCAAGACATTGGAGTCCGTCTGTGGGAATTTGTGCCTATTTCCTGAGGGGGAGGGCCTTCCCTAAACTGTTGAACACAAGCTTCAATGATAATATGCATGGTTCTGGTCGTGAGGTCGTTTAAAAAACCAGTGCTATTAAAACAGAGTGACCTCTAGTTATGCAGCTTTGGAGTACGTCTGTGGGAATTTGTGCTCGTTTCCTATCGTTTTATCGTATTGTTACTGGTTTCTATGGTCAGGATTATGGTACATCTGGCAACCCCGAAAAAAACCCGACTCAAACATTCCGGCCAAAAGTATTTGGACACCTGATCAACAAACCAATGCTGGTAAAACAGAGTGACCTCTAGCTATAAGGATTCTCACAAGACTTTGGAGTACGTCTGTGGGAACTTGTGCCAGTTTAGTCAAGGACTTGATGTCCCGGTTCATTCCAAAGTTGTTCAGTGGGAATATGAAGGTCAGGGCTCTGTGAAGGACACGGGAAGAAGAAAGGACCTTCCCTAAACTGTTGCTGCATATACTTTGCTTTATATTATTGATTTATTGCACCTGTAAGCAACTGTTGTAGATGAAATAAATGAATTTAATAATTAGACGGTGCGTCCCAATACTTTTGTCCATACAGTGTAATTAAAATATAACAATTAAGATAAAATATTAAAATATTTTTAATATTTATTTAAGATAAAATTATAAATTTTTTCCATTAGGATCAATAAAGGAATTTTATCTAAAATAAATATTAAATAAGAATTAAAAATAGAATTATACAGGCTACTCACCGGTCGTCTCCTTTTTTTATTGGATGCTTTATCTTCAGGACTGGACCTCCAGAAAAGGCCTCCTGATTCCCAAACTGACCTGTAGGAACTGGAAAGCTTTTCCAAGAAAATGAATCCGGGCCCCTCAAACAGGGACCTGGTTTAGGGGCCACAAGAAAAAGGGAGCAGATCACGCCGATCCTGAGAGACGTCGGATGTCGGCCGGTTTCTGCTCCATCACGTCCAGGATCAGAGGAGGACAGAAGAACTTCACCTCCATCGCACCTCCGGCCGGGAAGGCCGCACGACTCCTCGGGGACGGACGGGTCGGAGGAGAGAGGCGAGGGAAGGAGCCGCGCGCGTCATCGGCGGTGGGTGGCGACCGGGCAGCACACGTGGGCGTCCGACGCCCGTACAGGGTAAGAAGGGGATGCCGGCGGGGAGAAGGACGCGGGTTGCTAGGTGAGGAAGCTATAAGCGCTCCCGGGCCGAGGGGGACGGGCTGATGATGTCAAATAAAAGAAAGCAAACAGCTGGAGGTTAACGAGCGCTAATTCGGCTGGAGCGATGAATTAATGACGAGCGCCCCGCCGGCACCGCTGAGGGGCGAGAGGGGCGAGGGGGGCGGGGCAGATCGTCCACTGATGTGAGCCGCGACTCAAAGATCGTCCTACTGATCATACGGGGGTGGACAAAATAACAGAAACCCTGAAGGGTGAGGGGGCGTAGATTTGGAAGGACGTCTTCCTTCGGTGGGTAGCGCTGTCGCCTCACAGTAAGAAGGTCCTGGGTTCGATTCCCAGGTGGAAATCTGTGTGGGGTTTCTTCCGGGCGCTCCGGTTTCCTCCCACAGTCCAAAGACGTGCAGCCAGATTAATTACAGATACACAATTACCATAAGTGTATGTGTATGTGTGTGTGTGTGTGTGTGTGGCCTGTGATGGACTGGCGACCTGTCCGGTGTTTCCTCGCTTTCGCCCAGGGAACTGCACCCACCACGACCCTGACCAGGATAAAGCGATGGTAAAACAGACATGATTCCAACCTGCTCATGATCGAGTGTCCACCAACATTTGGACATTTATCATATTTTTACCCGTTTCTATGGTAGGATTATGGTACGTCTGGCAACCCAATTCACTCACTCACTCATTCACCCACTGACCTACTCACTTACTCACTCATTCACTCACTCACTCATTCACTCACACACTGATTCACACACTGATTCACTCATTCATTCACTGATTCACTCACTTAATGATTCACTCACTCATCTCACTCACTGATTCTCTCCATTCACTTATTTACTCATTCATTCACTCTCACTGATTCACTCATTAATTTACTCACTCAATCACTCACTCATTCAACCACTGACCTACTCACTTACTCATTCACTCACACACTGATTCACCCACTGATTCACTCATTGATTCACTTATTCACTTAATCATTCACTCATTCATTCACTCACTCACTGATTCACTCACTCATTCACCTACTGACCTACTCACTTACTCGTTATATTACTCACTCATTTACTCATATATTCACTCACTGATTTATTGATTCACTCATTCACCCAGTGATTCACTCACTCATTCATTCACTCACACTCATTCACACACTTATTCACTCACTTACTGATTCACTTACCGATTCACTCATTCACTCACTTACTGATTCACTCATTCACTCACTCATTCACTCACTGATTCAGTTCATTCACTTATTTACTCATTCATTCACTCACTTACTGATTCACTCACTCATCTCACTCACTGATTCACTTCATTCACTTTACTCATTCATTCACTCACTGACTCACTCACTCATCTCACTCACTGATTCACTCACTCATCTTACTCACTGATTCACTTCATTCGCTTATTTACTCATTCACTTACTTACTGATTTACTCATTCATTCATCCATTCACTCACTTACTGATTCACTCACTGATTTATTTACTCACTCATTCACTTACTGATTCACTCATTCATTCACTCACTCACTGATTCACTCACTTACTGATTCACTCACTCATTCACTTACTGATTCACTCATTCACTCACTGATTCACTCACTGATTCACTTACTCACTGATTCACTTAATCACTTACTGATTCACTCACTCATTCATTCACTCGCTTACCCATTTACTCACACTTATTCACTCTCATTCACTCATTGGTTAATTTACTCATTTACTCACTCACACAGTCACACATTCACTCACCTATTCATTCACTCACTCACTCACTCATTCACTCATTCACTTGCATGTCCTAAAATCAATTAGCTTCTATCATTATGGAAGCTTGAGGATCTTTTCTGGGCGTCCATATACTTTAGGCTTATGTAGTGTGTGATTCAGTGTTACTGGGATTTACCCATCAGAAAACCGCCGCTGTGATGGAACTCATTCCTAAACGCTCCTTCACTGGGGCGAGCTGGAGGTCGGCATCATGAGCAGGATTAGGAACCGGGCGTGCTGGTGCCTAATATCCCTAATGGAAGGATTCGGCTACATCAGCCACGTAAAAGCAGATGAACGGGCACCGGGGGAATGAGGACCAGTAAGCTACAGACACCAAAACGACGCCGAGATCCAATCACCAATGAGCCGGCGCGCCAATCTAACCACCCAAGAAAATCCATAAGCCATCAGAGGACCACCGAGAGGAGTGGTGCCCGACCCACACGGACCGCTAAGCGCCATGGCAACGCGCAATAAAATCCATCTTCCGTTAACTCCGTCGCTGAAAAGTCTATCAGGGAAGCCGCTCGCTAGCTTTTTAAGTGGCTCTGTGGCTCGGCGGTGAGTGGATTTACACCAGGACGCAAAGTTCTCTGAGGGAACCACAAACTGATACGAGAACGTCGGATCCACTATAGCAACGACCTGATTTACAGCTGAATCTGATCCGTCCAGTTACCACAGAACAATAAATCAGACTGGATTCCTAATCAGACCATATAGTAAACAATCAAGAATCTTGGGGGATCTCCCAGATTCCCTGTGGATCTAAATAGATCCCATAGAGCCATGTTTGATCCTACTGAATCTTACTGTTTTTACTATCAGATCACTGTTGGATCCTAAAGGGCTAAACATAGTTATTATGGAACCCATCAGGATTGTTGATGCAATTAGATCCTGTAGATCTACTACTGATGCTGTTAGATCCTAAAGAGCTAAAAGTAATCATAACGAAACCCACCAAGACACCGCTGATCCATTTAGATCCAGTGGAGCCACTGTTGATCCAATTAGATCCTGTAGATCCATTACTGATGCTATTAGATCCTAAAGAGCTAAACGTAATCATAACAGAACCATTAAGGACACTGTTAATCCAATAAGATCCAATGGAGACACTGTTGATCCTATTAGATCCAATGGAGACACTGTTGATCCTATTATATCCCGTCGATCTACTACTGATGCTGTTGGATCCTAAAGAGCGTCATAATAGAACCAATCAGGACACTGTTGATCCAATTAGATCCAGTGGAGCCACTGGTGATTCTATTAGGTCCTGTAGATCAACTACTGATACTGTTAGATCCTAAAGAGCCCAACGTAATCATGACGAAAGCCACCAAGACACCGCTAATACATTTGGATCCAGTGGAACCACTGTTAATCCTATTAGATCCTATAGATCAACTACTGATGATGTGAGATCCTAAAGAGCTAAAAGTGATCATAATAGAACCCATCAGGACACTGTTAGTCCAATTAGATCCAGTGAAACACTGCTGATCCCACTAGATCCAGTGGAACCACTGTTGATCCTATTAGACCCTGCTGATCCCACACTGATGGTGTGAGATCCTAAAGAAGTGGAATCATATTAGAACTCATCAAGACTCTGTTAGTCCAATTAGATCCAGTGGATCCACTACCAATGCCATTAGATCCAAGCGCTTAATTTAATCTTATTAAAATGTATCAACACGATCTTTCAGTGGATCGGAACGGGACGTCCAACGACCTCACGCTCAGGCGTCCACGTACTTCTGGCCACACGGCGAATTCAAACCGACCGAGAGTGGAACCCAGCGGTCAGAACGCCGCTACGTTTGGTTCTTAAGCAGGATTACGAGCGGCGGGTTTATTAAACCCAGCCTGACATTCGAGGCGGCATTTACATTACCCCACCAAGCACGGAGGCAACGGGGGGGTCGTTACCACGGCAACACCCCCTCCATGCTGCTTTCAGGCTCGTTTAATTATTCACAGCCCCATGCCTGGACCACGCAGGAACATCCTCACCTGCCACTACGCAACACACACACACACACAGGAATTCCAGAGCAGGTCAGAAGTTTACATACATACAAACAACCTGGAAGGAGAACATCAGGAGGAGAAGAGGTGGGTTAATAACACTTAATAACAGGTTAATAACAGGTCATGTGTGATGCCCCCCTCTGTAATAACGCAGCGTGGGTTTAAACAAGCGACGTTTCTCACGGCGACTGTCACCGGCGTTAAAATTCAGGACACGAGTGGAAGCGTTTCAGCCGAGAATAAAGTCGATTCGTTTTAATCCGTGAAAGACGGACGTCGTGATTCACGCTGTAATATTTACTCATCAGAGCGGCACACGAGCATCTGAGAGGAAAATAAAGAACCTGAAGCCCTGAAAGAGGAGAGAGCTCTTTATCCTGGTCAGGGTCGCAGTGGGACTGATTCACTGTGCAAAAGGGAGGAAACACCCTGGACAGGTCACCAGTCCATCACTCACACACACACACACACACACACACACACACACACACACACACACACACACACACACATCTATGGGAATTTCTAGCAGCTCCAGTTAACCTGACTGTGTGTCTTTGTACTGCGGGAGGAAACCAGAGCCCCCGGAGGAAACCCACACAGACACGGGGAGAACATACAAACTCCACACAGAAAAGGACCCGGGGAATTGAACCAAGTCCCCTATCAAATGACAGCACCATTAAATTCTAAACGTGAGTTTATATTTACAAAAATACAATAAAGTAAATACAAGATTAGAAAGAACGTCAGAAATCTTTTCTTTAACTTTTAGCAGTTAAATAAAAAAAAAGCAAGCAAATAAAGACGTCACAGATTTTTTTTATTGGGTTTTATAAGACGTCCCAACTTTTCTGGAAATGGGGTAAAAAAAAAAAAGTAAAAGACAGATATATAAAAGAAGAGAAAATTGGATAAAATGAATAACAATGCAAAAAGAAAATGTTAAAAAAAGAATAAAAGAGAAAGAAATATTTTTAAAGAAGAGAATAAAAAATAAGAAAAAAAAACAGACAGAAAGAAAAAAGAAATAGAAAAAAGGAAGAAAAAAAAAAGGAAAAATAAAGAAACAAAAAAATTTAACAAAATGAAATTAAAGAAAGACAAAGAAAAAAGAAAGAAAAACAGAAGAAAAGAAAGAAAAAGAAAAAAGAAAAAAAGAAAAATAATGATGCTCTAACTAATGTAAAAATGTTTTATTTATAAATGTAGATTTCTCATCCAACATCAGTGTGTTTGAAGAGGAAACAAATTCCCACAGACTCACTCATAAAGCCTCAGCAGCTGTTACAGATGTAAAACAGGGATCCACTGATATGATCGCCTCTGGATTCCGTGGATCTTCTGTCCTCGTCCATAAGAGAATAAAATCACGTGATCATCCCTCCTCCTGCTCCGTACACAGCGACCCTGAGCGGCGCCACACTGAGAGACTGAAGTCGGACTGAATGAAGGAGGATCAACTCTGCCACCTAGTGGTGATCCACACTGCACCGGCACATTTACTCACTTTCACTAATGTTTATTTATATCCTGGTCAGGGTCGCGGGTGAAGAATTTCCACACAAAAAACGACAGAATCCGTTTAACACAATTAATAAGTTTAATCAAAAGTTCAGCACAAACGTTTTACTACAGTAAACTGAGAAGTAGAAAAAAAAACACGTTACAAAAGAAGGACAGAAAGGCACCTGTGCACCTCAAACAATCCTCAAACCTTACAGATAAAACCTCGTCCCGGTCAGCACAGTGGTTAACTGGTCATCCACCCTCGGGTGAACAGAATGAGGCGGCGGTTCTCACCCTTGGCATTAGGAGCCGCATATGAGCCCTTACGGTGGGGTCGATGACCACGAAAGCTGGAGAACCTCTGGAATAACGTCAAAACTGACGGGATTTCCGGCAAAAGAAAAAACTTCCCAGGAGACGTTCACATGTAGTTGTGTTTTCAATAGACAGACTGGTTCACTCAAGCTTAAGATCAGGGTATAAAGCACAGCACAGTTGAACTACGGAGCAGTAGAAGCCCGAGTTCCTAGAGCTTTCAGACAGTTCTCAGATACAGTCGAGGTAAAACAGTTCTTAATTTGTGCTAACGGTTTGGCGAGCGCCCTTTGCCCAGAAATTCAGAAATAGGCTCATCATTTGATCCAGTTCTCAATGCTCAGTTCCTTCAGCTGCATTGTCAAACGCCTTTCCTTCCTCGGACTCGAACCCGGGACCCCATGGGTAACGGTGCGATGCGATACGACACTTAGCGTCTGTGCAAACCTTAGTGTTGATATTGTTAGCGTAGCTGCCGATTCCTTTGGCAGAAGAGGCTCAGAATGTGTCATAAACAGCAACGATTCACATCCGGACGTTGTTTACACGGCGCACACCAGCAATGCCGATCCCCGCTCTGATCGAGGAGAACGAAGCTGACCCACGCCCCCTCCGACACGTGGGCAGCAGCCGTATGCATCTCGTCGCCTACACTCTGACGAGTGCAGTGCAGCTCAGCGTTGTGTACGGAGAGACGCACCCTGAGAGCACTCTTCTCATCTCCGTGCAGGCGCCATCAATCAGCCAGCAGAGTCGTAATTGCACCGGTCATGAGAGCGAGAGAGAAAACCCATCCGGCTTAGTCCCGCCCGTATCTGAACAACAGTGGCCGCTCAGCCTCAGCCGGCAGGGCAGAGCGGAGATTCGATACGACGTATTCGAGATCCAGCTCTGGTTCCAGCGTGTGTTTTTACCGCTGCGCCACCTGAGCGTAATCTTTGGCGCCTGGAAATCCGGGTTGCGATGTGCAAAACGCTACGATCTAGCACACTAGAAAATAAACAACGACGAAATATCGGCACGTCTGCTTTAAAACTGCACGTTAGGAGTCGTGAGTCCTTCAGTCAGCAGCGATTAAGGTGGTATCGCCAAAGCGCCACCTTAAAACGACTGAATAAATATTTAAAATATGGAGGAAAAAGAATGCAGGAATAAAACAATAATAAACAAACGAACGTAATCGATTCTGAAACATCGGTGCATTAGTGACGCCGGCTAGCGGGCGCTTCGATAGTTTCACACCGTACAAAACAACACATTATGGTTCAACTGACCCCCCCTCCCCCGCCCCACCACTTAGTCATTTCCATTTCCCGTTCGTAGCAACCTACGCAGAGCCGCATCGCGCACGGAGAGGCATGATATGCTCCGCGCGGTGGCCACCCCCGCGTCATTTCGGAGCTTGGCGAAATTCCTACGTACAGCGTACAGCATGATAGACTTCAGGTAGGAAGGTGGAACCTTTTCGACCTTCCCTCCGACTCCGCCGGGCGCCCGGCCGGGCCGGTAGCACCGCCGGGGCTCGAACTCAGTCTAGTGTATTAAACATGGATTTCAAAAGTTTCTATTGGTTGGTTTGCTATTAAGGCGGTATGCGTTTTAGCAGGCGGAGCTTAAGCTTGAGAAGTCCAGCCCGGTGCTACCTTAAATTCTGCAGTCGTCACGGTAGCAGACGCTCTCTCCGCTCTGGTTGATGCCTTTTGGCTGGTGAAGTCCCTTGATCCTCGTGTGTGATCCTTTGATCCTTTTGCTTTGAAGTTTGTTTGGACGGGACGAAAGTGCAAGACAGAAAAAAAACACACACAGAAATGTCACGAATTCCAACACCCCAGCACCACCCCCCCCCCCCCCCCAACCCCCCACGTTCCTTCCCGAAAATAAATAGAGTCCTTGGGTTCACGTTCGTCCCGCTCGCAGGTCGGCGTCTCAGCTCCGCGCCTTCCGCAGCAGCTCCTCGTCCCGGCGGCGCGGCGGCTCCGGGCGCCCGGGGCAGGGGTACGCGTCCGGCGAGAGGGGGATGAACTTCTCCCAGACCTCCTGACCCGGGTCCGCCAGGAGGGACACCCAGGGCGGGGGCGCGGCCGCTCCTCGGAAGCCGAAGAACGCCAGGCTGCCTGGAGAGAGAGGACAAGGTCAGCGGTTCGGGTCGGAGAGCTGGCGCACGAGGCGCACGGGGGCCGATCTGGAGCTGCCAATCCACCTGTCGCATGCCGTCAGAGCTGGGAGGAAACGCACTCGGTAGGCAAGGACAGGATCTAAAGCACTGTGCCAAGCGTGCGCAGTACAAACCTTTTCCGCGCAGGTCCGCCACCTTGGCCGTTCCCATAGCAACCAGGTACTCGGCGACGCCGGCGAGTCCCTCGGGTCGTCCTCTCGAGGCCATCAGGACGATCGACCTGCAGGATGGGGCGGGGGGGATGGGATAAGAGCACTTTATTAATGACGCCGTCCGTACAGATGAGCTCTGCAGGTATACGATTGTATACAACGGGTATATATCATCATAACTGTTACCGTACCGCTGTGGAATCCCCGTTCTGAGATGCTGCTCCATCTTGGAGTCCAGTTTGGAGAAGACAGAGTTCCCGCTGACCGCCCCGGTGCAGGAGTCCACGGTGAGAACCAGGAATCCGGTTCTGTCGAGGTTGAACTGTTTGCCGTTCACCTGACGAAGAAGGAAAAAACAAGACACACGATTCAGGGCCGCGCCCATCCACGCCCCACGTGCTTACGCGCTTTTAGCTTAGGATTGGTGCCACTCACGGCGATGAAGGCTCCGGTCCGGTTCTTCTGCTCGTCCGTGACGTTCAGGGATCTGATCTGAGTCTGGACGTAGCTGTTCCACGGGTCGCTGGAGAAGACTCGCTACACGGGGGAACAAACGCAGGCTGTACTGGAGGTCGACGCCCATGCTACATTTTATCTCTATGGTTACGTTAAGACTTGAGGAAAGTGACCCCTCTCCCCCCCCACCTCTGAAAATATGATTATTTATTACTTTTTCTTTCAATTTAGTCATATCCAGCTTCCCAGCTTCATCTGTCCTGTAGTGCTGCGGACAACCGCTTCTTTTCACCTGCCAGTACAGAGAGTCACGCACTGCTCTCCGTTATTCACCATCTCTGAGCAAGCGCCTTCGACCAACCAGCAGAGGCCGCTGTTGCACTGTTGCAGCGCTAATGAGGAATCCATCCTGACAGACTGATGAGCTAAGCGTCTGGCCTGTCCAGTCTCCTCATTTTGACCGTGTGACACCGAGGGCGGCCGAGCTACAGCCGTCTAGACTTCAACTCCTGAGACACATGCGCATGACTTCTGCCGCTAGTTAAAACTCGCCAAAGGAACCGAACCAGAAGCTCCACTACGTTGACCTTTGAACGTACGGACGTAGCGACGTGGTTCGCGATCAGCTAGGAGTCTGAATTAGCCACTTTGTGTTCTTTGTTCACAGGGCTATTAGCTTAGCATCATGACATTTCACTGCAGTATGTAGCTTTCAAGTCCTGAATTGTGACCGCGCCCACTTTCGCATCATCATTCCTACTTACTTTTATCACGCCGTCCCGAGAGACTCACCTTGGAGGCTCCACAGTCGCCGCAGGGCTCGGCGTCGACGGCGGGCATCGGCGCCGGGGCGCCGGGCACCCTGGCGTATTTGGGGTAGGCGGCGGCGGTGCAGTTACACGTCTGCTTGGTGCCGGTGGTGGCCGTGATCTTGACCCGCTCGCAGCCCCGGACGGAGCAGTAGCCGTGACCGTCGCGGCCGTGCCGAGCGCGAGTGAACAGCCAGAGCAAGCTGCGGGGGGAGAAAATCAAAAGTATATGGACACCTGACCGAGCGCTTCGTTTGGACCTTTCATTCCCGAAACCCAATCCAGCAAGATTCTGGAGTCGTTTGGATTGGTGCCTGGCTCACAGTCGACGTTCCAATTCATCTCAAATGTGCTCAGTCGAGTTAAATTCAGGGTAATTTATGGATGTCATGTTGTGCACAGCGATACATATTCATGCTGGAACAGGATAGAGCCTTCCCCAAACTGTTAGCACAAAGCTGCGTGCAGTAGTCAACCGCTTCTTTTCCGCTTGCATGAAGCGGGTTCACACAGGGATCAGTGTCGTGTACGTAGAGTCGCGCACTGCTCTCTGTTTTTCGGCATCTCTGTATAGGCACATTGATCCAGCCAGCAGAGGCCGCTGTTGCAGCAGCTATGAGGAATCCCTTCGACCTGCCCACCCTCAGACACAGCCGATCGTGTTTGCATAAGCACAGCTGCAGTTTTATTGTACTGCAGGGTTATTTAAGGTCACTTTGACCCCGCCCCAAAATAGTTTTTGTTCCCGCCCACCTTTCATTTTATTTATTTTATTGAATTTATTTATGGATCACTTTGATCCGTCCGTCTATTCTCGCCATTCTTGCCCAGCGGTCAGTCTTACCCGGCGGCACGGTCGAAGAAGTACTTCCTCTCCAGCGGCCGTTTCTCCAGCTCGGCCAGAGAAGAGACGGAGCCGTAGTCCTCCATGCCATCGAAGACGTTTTTCTGGCGGTCGTAGATGTCCGACATCACCTGGAACACCGTGTCCGAGGGGTAGCAGAGCCCAAACAGAGCCCAGTCGCCCCTGCAACCAGAAAGAAGACACGGCGCGTGTTTGTCACGGTTTCAGACGCAGAACTCACAGAAGCGGAATCCACCCGGCGCACTCACAGGTCGAAGTTGACGAGCGAGAGGACGACCTCTTTGGGCGCCTGGCCGTTCCAGTGCAGCGTGTAGCTCTTGCTCAGCATGAGGACGGGCTGGTACTGCTGCGAGAGCGCCGTCTGGCTGTTTATGCCCCTCAGCACCAGGGGACTGTCGGGATACTCGTCCCTGATGATGGACAGGCTCAGGTTGGGGACGCCTTGGGTCTTGATGTACACCTGGGAAGAAACATCGGGGGTTAGAATAAGTGGTGCTCGTGAAGATCCAGGTCCAGTGATAGGGTGCTTTACACCGTTCTAAATGCCGACTGGCATCGCACATGTTAGTTTTAGGCTGGCGTGCGGGAACTCGGACGTGTAAACCCGTTTCACGGAGCTTGTGATGCTCAGTTCTCGGGCTGATGTTGCTTCCAGAGGTGGTTTGGAACTCGGTAGTGGGTGAGGCAATATGTGTACGATCACAAACGGACTTGTGCCAAGGCGGCATCCTATAACAGTGCCACCGGGTGTCCACATACTTTTGGCCAGGCAGGTGAAAGGCTATGATCGGACTGCCGGGCAAATCGAGTCGGCCAACTCGGTTGCTATGGTAACAGTGCCAGCGTGGAGATTTTGGCAGCGGGTACGTTAGGGGGTCAAAAGTGGCCGAAGCACCTTAATCCTAAGAGGTGGCGTCCACATACTTTCGGCCACGTTGTGCATGTAAATACGAATAAGTACGCAAACTGGAAACGCCCCCCCGAGCCCTCCTGCCATCCCATAATAGCAGGCCGACCTACAGCTACGATGGGCAGCTTGGTTGTCATGGTAACAGCACCAAGCATTACCATGGGGGGCAAAAGTGGCTAAAAAGCACCTACACTAAACTTTAAGAACTGGTGTCCACAGACTTTGGAAACGCCCCTCGAACCCTCCTGCCATCCCATAATAGCAGGCCGACCTACAGCTACGATAGGCAGCTTGGTTGTCATAGTAACAGCGCCAGGGGGGGGCAAAAGTGACTGAAGCACCTACACTCAACATTAAGAGGTGGTGTCCACAGACTTTGGAAACGCCCCTCGAACCCTCCTGCCATCCCATAATAGCAGACCGACCTACAGCTACGATGGGCAGCTTGGTTGTCACGGTAACAGCACCAAGCATTATCATGGGGGGCAAAAGTGGCTAAAGCACCTACACTCAACATTGAGAGGTGGTGTCCACAGACTTTGGAAACGCCCCGGTGCCCTCCTGCCATCCCATAATAGCAGGTCGACCTACAGCTACGATAGGCAGCTTGGTTGTCATAGTAACAGCGCAGGGGGGGCAAAAGTGACTGAAGCACCTACACTCAACATTGAGAACTGGTGTCCACAGATTTTGGAAACGCCCCGGTGCCCTCCTGCCATCCCATAATAGCAGGCCGACCTACAGCTACCATGGGCAGCTTGGTTGTCATAGTAACAGCGCCGGGGGGGGGGGGCAAAAGTGACTGAAGCACCTACACTCAACATTAAGAGGTGGTGTCCACATACTTTGGAAACGCCCCAGTGCCCTCCTGCCATCCCATAATAGCAGGCCGACCAACAGCTACGATAGGCAGCTTGGTCGCCATGGTAACGCAACGAGCGTGTCACCTGAGCGTAGCGGCCGCTGCACACGCAGGCGTTCCACCGCGGCACGTCCACGCAGTCGGGGTGGCGGAGCAGGAAGTTGTCGGCCCTCACCGCCGACGTCCCGGGGTAGCCGCTCACCGAGCCGTCCACGTCGTGGAAGATGGTGTTCTTGTCGCCGTCCAGGTCGTTGCCCTCGAACCACTGGCCCGGCTGGCCGAAGAACGCCCTCAGGGTCACCTGGGCACACGGGGGGGAACATGAAACAAGAACGCTACAACATACCAACAAAAGCATTGGGCCGATTGTGCCCACTAGATGGCGCCAATAGATGTGGCTGAACGTAATGAGGTGTCCAGATACTTTTGGCTATTAACTGTACAGTACATCTGCTCAGGTAAAATAACCTAGAAACCTGTTTTAAATTAGAGTCATGCGTATAAACTGTGTGTGAGAGACTCACGCTGGACAGGAAGGACAGAGACGACAGGTTGTTCCTGGGCGTGAGCTGCCAGCCGTTCTTCAGGCTGAACCCCACGGCGGTGCTGAAGCGCTCCGGCGTCGGCGTGAACGACCTGAACGTGCTCTTCGTCAGGCGCACGGGGCCGTCCAGGATCTGAAAGCCGCGGATGGGGAACGTCCTGCGGATCGCACGAAGGAAAATCATGAACACGCCGGTCAACCGGGACGCCGTTTCGCGTGAGCCTGACGAGCGCCGTTTCTCTCACTTGTTGCGGGGCAGCGTCCTCATCTTGCCGTCCACTCCTCCCACGCCCCAGTACTTGTTCTGTCCTCCGTTGGTGCCTCGGTTCCTGCTCTCGCCCACGAACAGGGACTCGGAGACCTCCTGGCTGGAGCCCACGTCTTTGGGGTAGCTGCCGTCGCTGCGGGAGGGCGAGAGAAAGACCCCGGGGTCAATCCTGTGACCTGGATGCACACTGTATGGCCGAAAGTATTCGGACGCCCGACCATGAGCTCGTTGGACGTCCCAGTTTATGAAGTATGTCTGTGGGAATTTGTGCCTGTTCAGTCAAAATATGACAGAATTCATATAACTGGGCACTGATGCCGGTCGAGAAAGTCTCGGTCGATGTTCCAGTTCATTACCTAAGCCTGATTTTGATAAGTGGCGTCCACATACTTTCGGCTATACAAATACGAGTAAATACGCGAGCGGGAAACGAACCTGCGCCCTCCTGCCATATCATAATACCAGGCCGACCCACGGCTGCGACAGGAGCGCGTTCTCGGATCCCGGGTGCCATGGTAACACCGAGCCTTCCCTAAACTGTTGCTGCCTCCTCTATATAACCGATTTGTTACACCTGTCAGCAACTGTGAGCACAATTCCCACAGGCACAGTCCGAAATATGGTGTCACGGTTTTGGGATGGAACGTTTAACTGGTCAGCTGATGGTCAGGTGGTCCACACACACACACACACACGCACGCACACACGCACGCGGTACCTTGCGAACGACAGTCCGACGCCGTTGTCTGCGAAGCTGCGGGAAACAGGAACACACACAACATGATCAGCTAATCAGAAAACTGGTAGAAAAGCGATGGGCGTGGTCACTCCCGGGTACCTACCCGGAGTTGCGAATGACGATGTCGCCACCGCGGATCCAGGCACCGAGGTCGTTGTTCTTGAAGGAGATGAGCGTGTCGATGACGGCCGCCTCCCGTGGTTCGGCGGGGTCCGAGTTCTGGTGCGGCCGAAACCTGCCGCGTTCACACACAAAAAAAACGAAGGTGTCGGGGATCGTTACGCGCCGGGGCCGCCAATCAACAAACCAATTAACGCAAGTTCAATCCTTGTGCTACAAAATGTAAGAATGTGGTGCAGCAAGTCTGTACGTACTGCGAAGCATGGTGGTGGTAGTTCGGGGTTGTGAGAGCTGGGCGGTTATACTTAAGCAATAGAACACGAGGGGGAGTGTGTTATCGCGAATAACATCACGGCTGTGATTCGGTCGCAGTAGATCATCACAGCCGTGATGTTATTCGTGATAACGCACGACCTCGAGTGTTCTATTGCTTTTATACAACAGTTTTTACAAAATAAAGAAAGAAAATAAATCAAAGAAGCCCTGAATTTCATAATAAATATCCCGGATTTATGTTCCCTACATAGTGCACTAGATTGTGTATCAGATCCCGGATTTATGTTCCCTACATAGTGCACTAGATAGTGAATTAGACAATTGATTTATGTTCCCTACATAGTGCACTAGATTGTGTATCAGATCATGGATTTATGTTCCCTACATAGTGCACTAGATAGTGTATCAGATCCCGGATTAATGTTCCCTACATAGTGCACTAGATTGTGTATCAGATCACGGATTAATGTTCCCTACATAGTGCACTAGATTGTGTATCAGATCCCGGATTTATGTTCCCTACATAGTGCACTAGATTGTGTATCAGATCCCGGATTTATGTTCCCTACATAGTGCACTAGATAGTGAATTAGACAATTGATTTATGTTCCCTACATAGTGCACTAGATTGTATATCAGATCCCGGATTTATGTTCCCTACATAGTGCACTAGATTGTGTATCAGATCCCGGATTTATGTTCCCTACATAGTGCACTAGATTGTGTATCAGATCCCGGATTTATGTTCCCTACATAGTGCACTAGATTGTGTATCAGATCACGGATTAATGTTCCCTACATAGTGCACTAGATTGTATATCAGATCCCAGATTAATGTTCCCTACATAGTGCACTAGATTGTATATCAGATCACGGATATATGTTCCCTACATAGTGCACTAGATTGTATATCAGATCCCAGATTAATGTTCCCTACATAGTGCACTAGATTGTATATCAGATCACGGATATATGTTCCCTACATAGTGCACTAGATTGTATATCAGATCCCAGATTAATGTTCCCTACATAGTGCACTAGATTGTATATCAGATCACGGATATATGTTCCCTACATAGTGCACTAGATTGTATATCAGATCCCAGATTAATGTTCCCTACATAGTGCACTAGATAGTGAATTAGACAATTGATTTATGTTCCCTACACGGTGCACTAGATTGTGTATCAGATCACGGATTTAAAACGCGATCGGGAATAAAGGTCGGTGTCGCCTGCGTGCGCGTTTGTGTGCATGAAACTTGTCGTTACTGGCAACGCGTCAGCGGAGTAATACAGTTGTGGTGTGAAAAGATCGTGCTGTTATCACCAATATCAGCACGGTTAGAACGCTTCTCAACCAATCAGATTGCAAGGTCGGAACTAACTGCTGTATAAAGTGATACTACCACCACCATGCTTTACAGTACGTACAGTGACGGGTGAGTACGAATGTGCCCTGACCTGGCGTTGTTGTCCAGGCAGAGATATTCCCGGGGGTCGGCGGCGCTGGCGTTGCTCGTCTTCACTCCTTTGTCGACGAACAGACCCGCCTGGAGAAACGGTCAGCAGTGGCATCGGTCATTTGTATACGAAAGGGAATGAAAATAAACACAAAAATGGTGATTAATCACCACCCCCACACCAACCCACCAATCCACCAATCCACCAATCGTTCTACATTTGATCCAAAGCGACTTACAATCATCACTGAACACAATTTGAGCAATTGAGAATTAAGGGCCTTGCTCAGGGGCCCAACAGTGGCAACCTTCTGATTACTAGTCCAGCACTTTAACCATGTTGTCACATGCTGACCTTTTTTTTTTTTTTTTTATATATTTGCATTTTATCTAGTGTCCCAACTCTTTCTGGAAGTGGGTTGTATTGGCGCTTTCATGAGCTAAACCTACCACATGGAGGCAGCATGCAGAAGGTGGATTGGTTCATCCGCATTGCTGATACAGGCCCACCTTATTCTCTTCTATACTTGTTTGCTACACTCAATAGTAAATAGTTAATACTTAAATTTAATGCCATCAACCTGCCCTGTGTGAATAAGTAATTGCCCCCCACCCTGGTTTACGTTGAATTTGTATTAATGACCCAGTCCTCCCACCCCTCCCTAAATTCCAAGGCTCCGCCCACACCTTATGTTGTCTGTATTTAACACAGCGAGACGTGGACGGTAAGACCCACCTTGAAGTTGGAGTGGACGCGGTTGTTGTAGAAGATGCCCAGCGGCGTGAGCTCGGACTTGGTCTCGGGTACGAGGCCGTGAGAGTCCCCGGTGGAGGCGTTGTGAAAGACGAACCAAATCCCGGCATCCTACAGAACAAAACAAGAAGAAAAATACATAAACAAATAAATCAGCATCACGGGCGTCCGGGATCTGAACGGGAACGGGATGAACGGGGGTACCTGTGAGCCCGCGGCTGCGTTGCTGATCAGATTGTTGTTGGGGTTGGCGATCCAGAATGTAGACACAGCCCTGGAGTGTCCACACACACACACACAACATGTGTTAAAACTCCATATGAAGGTCAAGCGTCACTAAATTGAGTCACTCTGTGTGTGTGTGTGTGTGTGTGTGTGTGTGTGTGTGTGTGATCCTACTTGCACTCGGTGGCCGGCGAGGGAACGTAGGCGCCGTGCACTCGGTCACGTATTTTGGTGCACATGGTGTCGTTGCGCTCGGTGGGCAGAATGGTGCCCGGTCTGGTCACTAAGCCCAGGTTGTGATAAAAGGTGTTTCTCTGTTCGATCCCGTCCGCCAGGAAGAAGCAGTGGCCCAGGGTGTCGTACCCGACCGTGTCCCTTACCTAAAAAAAGAACAAAAGAGCAGACAGGCGCCATCAAAGTGCGAATATGAGACGAATCTGCATTCGTGTGGAATAACCAGGATTCGCAGAATCTACGTACTGTGAAGCATGGTGGTGGTAGTATCACTGTATTCACCACACATACTGTGAAGCACGCCAGTGGTAGTATTCACTCTACATACTGTGATGCATGGCGGTGGTAATATCACTGTATTTACTCTACGTACTGTGAAGCATGGTGGTGGTAGTATCATAGTATTCACTCTACATACTGTGAAGCATGGTGGTGGTAATATCACTGTATTTACTCTACATACTGTGAAGCATGGTGGTGGTAGTATCACTGTATTTACTCTACGTACTGTGAAGCATGGTGGTGGTAGTATCACTGTATTTACTCTACGTACTGTGAAGCATGGTGGTGGTAGTATCACTGTATTTACTCTACGTACTGTGAAGCATGGTGGTGGTAGTATCACTGTATTTACTCTACGTACTGTGAAGCATGGTGGTGGTAGTATCACTGTATTTACTCTACATACTGTGAAGCATGATGGTGGTAGTATCATAGTATTCACTTTATGTACTGTGAAGCATGGTGGTGGTAGTATCACTGTATTCACTCTACGTACTGTGAAGCATGGTGGTGGTAGTATCACTGTATTCACTCTATGTACTGTGACGCATGCTGGTGGTAGTATCACTGTATTAACTCTACGTACTGTGAAGCATGGTGGTGGTAGTATCACTGTATTCACTCTACGTACTGTGAAGCATGGTGGTGGTAGTATCAAAGTATTCACTCTACGTACTGTGAAGCATGGTGGTGGTAGTATCACTGTATTCACTCTACGTACTGTGAAGCATGGTGGTGGTAGTATCACTGTATTCACTCTGTGAAGCATGGTGGTGGTAGTATCACTGTATTCACTCTACGTACTGTGAAGCATGGTGGTGGTAGTATCACTGTATTCACTCTGTGAAGCATGGTGGTGGTAGTATCACTGTATTCACTCTACGTACTGTGAAGCATGGTGGTGGTAGTATCACTGTATTCACTCTACGTACTGTGAAGCATGGTGGTGGTAGTATCATAGTATTCACTTTATGTACTGTGAATCAGGTGTCCAGATACTTTTGGAAACCTCTGTGAGGTTGTGTTTAACACAAACACGCCTACCAGCAGGCCGTTGGTGGCGTGGATGGAGACGCAGCGGGAGAACGAGTGGTGGATGGAGAGCGAGTCCAGGTAGGCGCGGCGCTCGTCCACGTCCCCGCACATGTGGAAGTGGACGGGGTGGCTGTCCCGCTCGGCCTGCTGTCCCATGTGCCTCAGCTCCACCTGGGACATGTGCACCGACGAGAAGTTGCCCAGGATCTGCACACACACACACACACACACACACACACACACACACACACACACACACACACACACACACACACACTTTATTTTAAACTGGACGACTCCAAGCCATGCGTATAATGAAAGAGTGCAGGTGCTAGACTGGCCTGCCTGCAACGAACTGATAGTAGCTACGAATAATCGTGAGCTGTAGACCACAACTCAATTCTAGGGTCTGGGGAAGGTTTAGGATTTCAGACCTTGATGTGTCCCCCGAAGGTGTCGTGCGCGAAGAACTGGCACCAGTTGTCGCCATAACAGGAGCTCTCCATTTCTCCGTGGATGAGGATGTTCCTGGTCAGCAGCGCCACCTCGGCGCGCATGTCCACGCCGTCCACGATCTCGCCCATGTGGGCGTACTGGGGCTTCCCTAGGACACAAACACACACGAGGTGGTCACAGGGGGTCAGAAGGAACTGATGTGGGTTTTAAAGGGGCACAAACATAAGAATGTGGACACCACTTTATATTATAGATTTCAGGCTAATTATGTGAATTAAATTATTAAGAATCAATTAGAATTTTTCACTTTAAAAGGACCTTGTCTAATTGTTTTTAATCTGATAGACACTTTTAACTAAGTTTACTGACGTGACGCAGTTTTATTAGTTTGTTGTGTTGTTAAATACTGGGGACCTACAACGGCGTATTAGGGCCACTTTAAAGAAAAGAATCTTAAATAAGTTTTGATTTTGAGAATAAAGTCGTATAAGTTTCGAAATAATTACGAGATTAAAGTTGAAATAATTACGAGATTAAAGTTAAAATAATTACGAGATTAAAGTTGAAATAATTACGAGATAAAAGTTAAAATAATTACGAGATTAAAGTTGAAATAATTACAAGATTAAAGTTGAAATAATTACGAGATTAAAGTTAAAATAATTACAAGATTAAAGTTGAAATAATTACAAGATTAAAGTTGAAATAATTACGAGATTAAAGTTAAAATAATTACGAGATTAAAGTTGAAATAATTACGAGATTAAAGTTGAAATAATTACGAGATAAAAGTTGAAATAATTACGAGATAAAAGTTGAAATAATTACGAGATTAAAGTTGAAATAATTACGAGATTAAAGTTGAAATAATTACGAGATTAAAGTTAAAATAATTACGAGATTAAAGTTGAAATAATTACGAGATTAAAGTTGAAATAATTACGAGATTAAAGTTAAAATAATTACGAGATTAAAGTTGAAATAATTACGATTAAAGTTGAAATAATTACGAGATAAAAGTTAAAATAATTACGAGATTAAAGTTTAAATCATTACGAGATTAGAGTTGAAATAATTACGAGATTAAAGTTGAAATAATTACAAGATTAAAGTTGAAATAATTACGAGATTAAAGTTAAAATAATTACGAGATTAAAGTTTAAATCATTACGAGATTAGAGTTGAAATAATTACGAGATTAAAGTTGAAATAATTACGAGATTAAAGTTGAAATAATTACGAGATTAAAGTTGAAATAATTACGAGATAAAAGTTGAAATAATTACGAGATAAAAGTTGAAATAATTACGAGATTAAAGTTGAAATAATTACGAGATTAAAGTTAAAATAATTACGAGATTAAAGTTGAAATAATTACGAGATTAAAGTTAAAATAATTACGAGATTAAAGTTGAAATAATTACGAGATTAAAGTTGAAATAATTACGAGATTAAAGTTGAAATAATTACGAGATTAAAGTTGAAATAATTACGAGATTAAAGTTAAAATAATTACGAGATTAAAGTTGAAATAATTACGAGATAAAAAAAAATCAATTAGAATTAAGAATCAATCAAGTCTTCTGCACCTCCTATATAGCCAGAAGTATGTGGACACCCGGTCATGAGCTTGTTTGACTTTTCCTCATTTCAAAACTACAGGCATTGAGACAAAGTTGGCCGGACACATGATGTGCCTATGGGAATTTGTGTCCATTTAGCCCAAAGGGATGTTCTGATGTGATACGGGAAGGCCCGGCTCACACCCAGCGCTCCAATTCATCCCAACGGTCTCACAACTCCGTGCCGTCATATATCATGTAAGTGGTAAAGTACCAGAACCTGAATATTAGAGGGGTGTCCACATATTTTTGGCCCAGAGACGGTGGAAATCACGATCTCTGCCTACTGATGGACCTCCGATCTTTTCCTGCCTCGGACAGAGAAACTCCATCATCGTTCATTAAATCTGTAAACATCGGTTTAATCGACTTTAAACAAACTGAGAGCCGCCTTTGATCTGACGCCCCCTGAGGAACACAGAAAGAATTCAAATAAACAAATTAAGCTTCGAGATAACGGGTAGAAAAACGCCCAGATAAGCGCCGACTACATAATTTGTAAACAAATCTGATCCGATCTGCCTCTGTTAATAAACACACAACTAACTGCGGGTCACGTTTCACTACATGTCCATATATTTAATGCCTTTTAATCGATGTGAAATGTGGTCATGGGTCAAATACCCGGTCTCACCTTGTAGTCGCAGCTGTGTGTTGGTACAGTGTGGGCAGGGCAGCAGCGTGAACTCCTCCGCCTGGTGCATGGAATAGTCGGTACTGGCAACCACGATCCTCTCGCCCGGCCTCCAGCCGCTCACGTCGTCCTGGACGTCCAGGACCACCTGGTCCACCACGTCCACCCGGAAGCCCGATATGGGGTAACCTGTGGGCGGAGGGATGATTCGGGGAGTCGTGTGAGAAGCTTCTGGACCGTGAGTGAAACTGTCCGCGGTCGAGCAAGCTTTACATCGCAACGGGCTTGGAGGCTACAGCGCTGGAAAAGGAACTCGCGCCAGAACCGGCTGCTCGGAGCTTGAGGTCGATACTGTCCACAGCCAAGCAGGCTTTACACAGCCAGGGTTTTTTTTGGCTTCGTCACGAAGCCAAAAAAAACCCTGGCTGTGTAAAGCCTGCTTGGCTGTGGACAGTATCGACCTCAAGGTCCATGCAGACCAAAGAAAGTCATGCAGCTGGCATCAGCGGATCAAAGCTTGGTAGGAGCCTCCCGAGGGGGCGATCCGGACCCCCTCAAAGGAGCTTTGATCCCTCCCAGATAAAAGAGCTTCCGATTTTCGGCAGGAACGTGTCGGCGCCTCGCCGAGATCCGTCACTCAATCGGACCATTGATGGCGCGATCATCTCCAGTCACGCTAGTCGGAGATATTTATAGCTATTATAGCTGGAGGAAGCGACGTATGGATTTGGTCGTCGGTTCCACAGCAGAAGACGTATAGAGGCGTCTTTGTCCGACAGTGGACTACACACAACACAACTTATCAAAAGAGGAAGTGTCCCGTCTGCAGGCTGTTCTCTGCAAGTTCTGAAGGATGGACCAAGAAGAATCAAGACCCTGAAAGACCCATTCTTGGTGAGCCGAAGTTCTGAAGGACAGCCCAAGTCCAATCAAGACCCATCAAAGTCACATGATTGGTCAACTGCAGTTCTGAAAGATGGACCAAGAAGAACCAAGACCCATAAAGACCCATTCTTGGTGAGCTGAAGTTCTGAAAGACGCCCCAAGATGCACCAATCCCCATTACTGGTGAGCTGAAGTTCTAAGATGGACCTAAAAGACCCATAAGGACCTAAATTTAGTTATATTCTGAAAGATGGACCAAGACCCAAGACCCAAGACTCATGAAGGTCACATGATTGTTGAACTGCAGTTCCGAAAGATGGACCAAGAAGAACCAAGACCCATAAAGACCCATTCTTGGTGAGCTGAAGTTCTGAAAGACGCCCCAAGATGCACCAATCCCCATTACTGGTGAGCTGAAGTTCTAAGATGGACCTAAAAGACCCATAAGGACCTAAATTTAGTTATATTCTGAAAGATGGACCAAGACCCAAGACTCATGAAGGTCACATGATTGTTGAACTGCAGTTCTGAAAGATGGACCAAGACCCAAGACTCATGAAGGTCACATGATTGTTGAACTGCAGTTCTGAAAGATGGACCAAGAAGAACCAAGACCCATAAAGACCCATTCTTGGTGAGCTGAAGTTCTGAAAGACGCCCCAAGATGCACCAATCCCCATTACTGGTGAGCTGAAGTTCTAAGATGGACCTAAAAGACCCATAAGGACCTAAATTTAGTTAAATTCTGAAAGACGGACCAAGACCCAAGACTCAAGACTCATAAAAGTCACATGATTGTTGAACTGCAGTTCTGAAAGATGGACCAAGAAGAACCAAGACCCATCAAGACCCACTGCTAGTGAGCTGAAGTTTTGAAGAACAGCCCAAGTCCCATTAATACCCCATTTTTGTTGAGTTATAGTTCTGAAAGACGGACCAAGACCCAAGACCCAGGACTTAAGACCCATAAAAGTCACATGACCGGTCAACTGCAGTTCTAAAAGATGGGTCAAGACCCAAGACACATAAAAGGCCCACTCTCGCCAAGCTGAAACTCTGAAAGACGTCCCAAGATGCACCAATCCGGGATTGGTGAGCTGAAGTTCTAAGAGTTAAATTCTGAAAGACGGACCAAGACCCAAGACTCATAAAAGTCACATGATTGGTCAACTGCAGTTCTAAAAGATGGACCAAGGAGAACCAAGACCCATAAAAACCCATTCTCGTCGAGCTGAAGCTCTGAATGATGCCCCAAGACGCCCCAAGTTCTGAAAGATGGACCAAGACCCAGGAAGACCCATCCTTAGGTTTATCAAGGTCATATCAAGAGACTATTCTAGAAGCTTAAGATAAAAGCCTCCAGCTTCAAAAGAGTGTTTATGTGTTTTTTTCCTTTACTCCGAGGTGCTCACCGTTGCTCCACTCGCTGTAGGCCATGACGAAGAACCGCACGCCGTCCACGGTGACGAAGTCTCGGCGAGCCAGCGCCTTCCCGCCCGTGTCGTGGTTCTCGTGCTCGCGTACGTCCTCCGTGCAGGAGCCGTTCCCTCCGCCGACCACCGACACCAGGGCCCACGCCTGCCTGCGGAACACGAAACCCAAACCCCAGAGCCTCGTTACATAAACGCTACACGGCCTGTAAGAGTCCCGATATTTATCGTTATTATTAGGAAATATAATAACTAGGCTTTTATATTTAGAACAGAATAAAGCCGAACCCCCGGCGGAGTCATTTTCAAAAGCCACATTGAGCAGGACGCCGGAGCCGAGCGATTCTTCGAGAGACGAGCTGCCCGGTGTCAGCGGGATCATGAATCAGCCCCCCCCCCCCCCCACACACACACACGGCTCCCCAGAGGGGGTCAAGATGTACGGTCGGGAGGCGACCGCGGGCGGGCTTTGGCCCGGCTCGTGTTTGTTGCGTAATTTTGCACGTTACGCTGCCAGATGTTTCTGTTTCTGTGGAGGGAGTCGGCGAGGGTGCGTGCCAGGCCCGAGCATCAAAGGCGCTCACAGAGTGAAGTCAGAACCGCTGGAACGCAGCTCTCGAGGAACCGAGATCTGCTGCTGGCTGCGTCCCGCATGAGCAAAGCTCCCGTGTCCATCTGACCTCGGGGGTGACCGGGGCGGGTACGAACGGGGTCAAAGTCTTACATATCTGACCCCCCAAACCACACTGGGACGTTGTCAGGGACGAATAATGAGATGAAGCATCTGATCTGTGTCCGGTAATGTGCAAATACAATGACCTGATACCTCCTGGCAACACCCTAGTGATCACCTAACATCTAAGTAGTAACACTCAACCACCTGAGAGATGAGTTCTGATGGCCTCCCCTAGAATACCATGTGACAATGCACCAGAATTGTAACCAGTAATGTTCAAATACAATGACCTGGAATGACCTAGGACTCTAAATCACCTGGAAACACCCTAGCAACCACCCAAAGGAACCACCTGAGATCTGAGATATGACAGTACCCCCCAGTACCCCCGTAAAGATTACTGGAATACCATGGAAACCACAGAGCAAAACCCTGACAACAACCTGGAATACCATAGGAAATGCTGAGCAAAAGCCTAGAAACCACCTGAAATACCCTATTAACCACCCCAGCCAACCACCTGGAACAGAGCAGAAATCATCTTGGTGTGCAATAGCAGCCCAACAGGGGTACAACAATGGACAAACCACCAAAATTGTAACCAGTAATGTGCAAATGCAATGACCTGGAATCACCTGGGACACTAACAATCACCTGGCAACACCCTAGCAACCACCTATAACCAATTCATATCGCAAAGCCTGACTATCGTAAAGCAAGTAGGTAATTAATGCAAGCAGGACGCACCAGATCCACATCTGGAGTGCCACAGCAAAGGGTATAAATATTTATACTTCCTCATTTTGCATAATTAATTGTAGTTTGATGTCAAAAATGTAAATTATTTTCATTAAGGGCACAAAAAATCAAGGGGTCTGAATATTTCCTAAATCCACAGTCTAACACCCATGCAGCTGCCTGGGATGCCACAGCAATCACTTAGCAACACCGTAGCAACCGCCTGAACAAAACCAGAGCAAACGCTTAACCCAGCAACACCCTAGCGACCACCTAAAATACCACAGCGAGTGCTTAACGACACCCTAGCGACCACCTGAAAAGGAATCTGACCCCCGCTCTTACGTACCGACGCCCTTACAAAGGCGTCGCTCATCGGATTCGTGTCTCGCGCGTCCGATACCAGTCGCGTACACACGCCAGCTTGGGAGTCGGGATTTCTGAAGGCCGCTGTGTACGCGCATCCTGCCCCCTCGCTTCCTCTCTTCCTGAGAACTGCCCAGTCAGTTTTATCGTTCCGCCGGTACGAACACAACGGAAAGATCCGGAGAACCTTCAGTTCAATCAAACCTGGACACAAAGGCACATAAAAAAACGCAGGTTCTGGTAGGAAGGTTTCCCTGAAAAATAGAGCATGTTCTTACTCAGGTGTCCACATACTTCTGGACTTTTTGGCCTGGCTGCCAGGTCGGTGCAGACCGTGTGTTTTTCCTCCGCTGAAGAACCGCAGAAACACTCGAACGTCGTGGAAACACGAAAGTCAGCTCATTTTCCAACAGACATCCTGGAAACGGACCTGGCTGACCCTCCGGCGCTGCTCTCTCGCCGTCCAAACAGAGATACAGGAAGCGCAGGGAGGCCCTTCCCCGAAATGTTTTCCACAGAAGAGAGTGGGAACGGAACGCTGGGCTCGGAGCGACCGACAAGCCGAGGCCTTATTAGGTACGAATTGGACGGCAGCCGCGCCGGTCGCTCGATTGGTTCCACATTGGATGCTCGTGTTCCCGAGGACGTCAGGGTCTCAGTGGGTCCTGCTCAGCGCTTACACAGTGGTCCAAACACGACTCTCGCACCTATTAAAACCAAAGCTTTCTCAAGGATTTTGGAGTGCGTCTGTGGGAATTCGGACCCGTCTGTCAGCAATCGACCTTCCCGATTCATCTCAAGGATGTTTGAACGGAGATGTGTGTGTCTGTGTCCTGGAACGGGAGAGGACCTTCCCCAAACTGTTGGCCACCAAATAATGAAAGCACATTATTTATTCAGTCTAATGTAAGTCATACACGGGACGTAGCTGAAGCACTCGAACACTATGTTCGGTTTCGTCGAATCACAAGTCTTCTTTCTTGTGGCGCCCTTATCTGATTGGCTAAACCACTGAGGAGGCGGGGCTGATTTATGTAATTATATACGTTATATAAAAAAAAAACGTGGCCAGTTTGTCGGAAAGGACGAGATGTATAAACGTTTGTAACGAAAGGAATTCGCTAAGCGGCGTGCCACATGCCTCACTGCTTAACCTACCTGCTGCAGCAACAGCGACTCCTACTGGCGGGTCGAGGTGGCAGAAAAAATACAGAGAGAGTAGCGTGGTCCTCCAATTAAGAAATAATAATAATAATAATAATAATAATAATAATAAAAAACTGCTCCTGGCTGGTGTCAAGACGCCAACATGGGTGTTGCGCAGCCAGCAGAGGTCGCCAGAGAGCACAGGGGAAATTTCCATCCTCACCTGTATTGCAGCTCGTAGACGTAGCGGCTGCCCAGTCGCTCCTGGATGGTCCTCTTGGTTTCCTCCAGGAGGCTCTTGACCGCCGAGTCCCCGACGGCGAGGGTGACGACGCGCCCGTCGGGCGTGTCCCGCAGCGCCTGGCTCAGCCTCCTGCTGTCGTTGTGCGAGTCGTGCGTGTCGAAGCGCTCGGTGCTCAGCACCGCGCCCGTGTCCTGGTCCACCACGCGCAGGTTGATCCCGCGGCTGAAGTTCCTCTGGAAGGCGTAGCCGCCCGCCGGCAGGCCGCCGGCCGGGACGGTGCGGGTCAGCAGGGTCCAGGACGGCCGGTGCGGCCCGTGGAGCTCCAGGGTGCCGCCGGCCCGCACGCCCACGAACTTGCGCCCGAATTCGGGGTCGGGCGGCGCGGAGGGGTCGTCCGAGCGGCCCAGCAGGGCGACGGTGGCGCGGGAGCGGTAGCGGCATCTCGGCCCGCCCACGTGGAGGCCGCCGCCCTCCTCGATCAAGATGTGGCGGGTACGTAGGGTGACGTTGTTCGAGCCGTCCTTGTGGTCGGCGAACACCACCAGGCCTGTGAGGACACAGCAGAGGGGCGTCGGCAAGCCGAAATCCATCCCGACATACACACGACACGGCCAAAAGTATGTGGACGCCCAGGCATTAGCAGATCCGAACCCGCACTGGTGAATCCTTACCTCCCGATTTGATGGTGAGGGAGAGCAGGGTGGCCGACGCCACCAGCCGAAGCCGCTCTCCGTTGCGCACCACCACGGCCTGTTTCGGCTTCTGACCGGGGTTCCAGTTCCTCAGCGTCGGGTCGTGATCAGGGCAGTTCTCTAGAACAAACACAGCAAACGGGAAGTTTTATTTAACAGCCTTTTCCTGGTATTAAGACGCTGGCGGTTTAGCAAAGGGGTCGGTCATGTTTTCGTTTGTGATAATGATGTCGAGAAATGTAAACAAGGCAGCACAGAGTTGTGGGTTTTTCCCCCACAGTTATGTTACAGCATCCAAAATCAAGAAATACATGAATAAAGCAGTGACTGACTGCATGGTCAAAAGTATGTGGACACACCCCTTTAAACACCTTCGCAATGTAGTGGAACGTCAGCGGCTTCAAAAATCCAATTTGGACTGAACTGTCACAAATCCTCACACACACACTCCAAAACACGCTCACCGTCGACGGCGTCGCTGGACGACGGCAGGCCGAGTGCGAGGATCAGCACCAGGAGCAGCGCGGCGACGGACGCGGCGGTGACGATGTAGGCGTTCCTCCTCCGCCGGCTCTGATCGCGCTCCCGGCCGTCCCGAGGTTCCGACAGGTGAAGGGCGGGGGGGCGGGGCGGGGCCGGGGCGGGAGTCGGAGGCTTTAGATGAGGTATGGGAGGTGGAGGCGGGGTTTTGGCGGGAGGCGGGGATCGCGTCGGCGCCACCCGGACCGGGGAGTAGCGCGCGGAGCCGTTGGGCGGAGCCACGAAAAGGGGGAGGCGGCCGGAGCCATTGTTCGCCTGCATGGTACAGAGCTCGCCACTTCCTGCGGGACGGAGAGAAAAATTAGAGTTTAAATTTAGATACGTATTATATGCTGACTGTATCAAATAATATACAGGATGTATATCACATCCATATATATATATATATATATATATATATATATATATATACACACTCACACATATATATATATATGTAGGATGACTATCATATAATATACATAATGTATATCTCAGTCATTACATATATATATATATATGGATGTGATATACAGTACATTAAGTATGTTATATAATAGTCATTATATATATATATATATTATATAACATACATAATGTATATAACACACACACATATATATATATATATATATAGAATGACTATCATATAACATACAGGACGTGTATCATATACAAACATAAATATAAATATGTATATATATGTATGTATGTGTGATATATATTATGTTTATTATATGATATATATATATATATATACTGTATATATACCTGTATATATATATATATATATATGACTATGATATATTTATATATGTATATCATATAATAAACATAATGTATATCTCATGCATATATATATATGCATATGAGGACTGTATCATATAATATACAGGATGTATATCATATACATAAATATGCCACAAAGACACCGAAACACATTTGGGATGAACCGGAGCAGCGATGAACAACCAAACGGGCACAAATTCCCACCTGCACAGTCCAAAATCTGTTCAAGCCTGATCAAAGGAGCACAGGGATGTTTTAGCTGGTGCAGTGGTGGAAGCTAACAGCCAGGTGTCCACATACTTCTGCTCTGTCGTGAGTCGATTTAGGGAAGTCCCGGGAGGAAGTGCAGCTTCTTTTCACTCTCACCAGAGCTTCCGTATTTCTAACAGGACGTTTTCTATTATTAATTTATTTATTTATTTATCTCGCAGGCGTGACCCACGTTCTCTGGGCGGCGCCTCGCAGAGTTCAGGCTGACGTTTGGCACCGTGAGCTCGGCGGTTCGGAACCGGCGGCGGATTTTTCACATTTCCGAGGTATTTACACAAACACATGGTGTTCATTAGGCCCCACAGAGCGGGCGAGAGAGAGAGAGAGAGAGAGAGAGAGAGAGAGAGAGAGAGAGAATCCCCCCCCACCCCCCCCCCCGAGCCTGAAGGAATGAACGCTGGTGCTATGAAACCAGGTCCGACACGCCAGCCACGAGTCTGGAACCACAATCACGTCTCCGCCCGTGTCTCAGCTCACGTCACCGATGATTTGATCTGATCCGATATGAGCCGAGCTGATGATCCGTTAGCCGAACGGCGCTCACCTTGGTCCCGGAGGCTCCGGGGGGGCGGCCGAACCCGTCAGCTGGTTGTGATTAGAGAGCGAAGACGTGAGGAGGCCGGCCGCGAGGATTCCACTTTTTACTTCGTTGTGACAAACGCTGGCCACCGCCGATCGACATTCATGTTCGTAGTTTCCTTCTTCTTGAGTCTGTGTGCATCCACGAACAGGCTGGCGGCGTCCTGCCGTGTGTACGCACGAGTGTAGCAGGTGCAGCAGTGTTGGGATTTTTTAAAGTCGTGTTTTATTTCCCTGTCCTCTTTATTAGGAACACATACCCTGTTAGTGCTTGGCAGTAATGGGGATTGAACTGGCAACCTTCTGATTACTGGTTCAGTACCTTAACCTCGGAGCTTCCGCCACCGACATCATCAAGTGACCTTGGAAATGACAGAATGGGCACCAATCTATCTTGGGAATATAAATTTTAGCTTCGCCAATCCACCTACTGGCATGTTTCGTAAGTCACCAAAGGAAATAATAAGGAAAAATAAATAAATGCGGACTGTGAGACGCAGGGAAACACATTCGGGATGAACAGGAACGCAGATTCCCGAAAAATCCCAACAACATTGCTGCACCTACTACACTACCGTGCCGTTATCATGTCGTTATTTCAGTGCTGACTACGATCCATCAACCAAACATCAACTGGACTGTGGGGGTCAGTAATTGTATACCTACAGGGAACCGACCTCGAACCAGCGACCTCCAGCCTGTTGTGTTCTATGTGAGCGGACAACAAATTTGATTGGACGGATGTCTGATAGCGACACCCCTCGTTCGCAATTCCGTGCGCTACACAGGGTCACGGTGCCACACGCCCCCTCCGACACGTATGCAGTACCCACTGCATCTTTTCACCTGCACGAGGCGAGTTCATATGCGGATCAGCTTCGTGTACAGAGAGACGCACCCCGGTCAGCATCATTCCTCGACGCATCGACCAGCCAGCAGAGCTGTGCAGAGGCGGGATCAGTTATGAGGAACCCTGGTCAGTGAGCCTCGGCCGCCGGTTTACCACTGTTCCTTCCTTGGACCACCTTTGATAGATACTGACCACTGCAGACCGGGACACACCCCACAAGGGCTGCAGTTTTGGAGATGTTCTGACTATATATATACACGTGTGTGTGTTATTGTAATACTTAGATTTTAAATGCTTAGAAAAATTACTTTGCATATTACTGATTATTTTGTGTATATTAAAAAAAAGATTAAGAATTCTTTAATTTAATTTAATACAACTTATTACATTATTTAAAAAAAATTTTTAATTATATTTGAATAATAATAAATATGAAATATTTTTACATTTAAAATTTGTGTAAAAACAATTTATTTATTATTTTTTAATTTGTAAATCCTAATTTTATATCCTATTTCTTTATATTTTTATTATATTTGTTATTGTTGGTGAATTATATTTTTTTTCTTAATTTTTACAAAATTTTGGTACATTTAAATAAAATTTATTTGTACTTTATTCTTTTCTTTAACTTTTTTTTTTTAATTTATCCCAGTTTGTACTTGTTTTTATCGGGTTTGTACTCTATCACCAACCGAGCCACCGAGTTCAGGACTTGGACTTGAAGGAATGGAGTGCGATCGGTCGAGCTATCCCTTATTTATATGGGCACAGAAAAGTCAGCTGATATAACCAACCCTAGTCGCTGACAAGATATACGACGGTCACACCTCAGAGCTGAAGGACTTTGAGCCCTGGGTGGAAATCTTGGGATCGATAGACTTCTGTATTGAGAGCCCAGTTTACACTATACGTCCAAAAGTATGTGGACACCTGACCATGAGCTTGTTGGACGACCCATTCAAAATAAAGTGACCTCTATGTGATCTTCTCAGCTATATTATTAACAGCCGCTCTTCTGAGAAAGCTCCTCACAAGGTGCTGGACTAGTAATCAGAAGGTTGGTGGTTCAAGTCCCACCGCAACCAGTGTTGGACCTCTCATTTGATCTAGATAAAAGAGTCCGCTAAAAGACTTGGAACTCTGGGTGGAATTCTGTTCAAGGCTCCATAGACTTTCCAGCTGTAACTAACAGATTCAAATATTAGTAGAAACCCCCAACAGCCATGAAACCCCAGTTCCTTACGAGTGAATGAAGGTTTTTAGTATCTCTAGGTCGGTTTTATTTCTGTATTTCGTCTCTATTTGTCTGGTTTTCTTCTCTTTTGTTCTTGGATGGTCGTTGACGTTTCTGTAACAATGGTGAGATGAAGCAGCTCAGCTGTCGCCTGACTTAACTTCAGTTTTACCCTTGGTGCAGCTGTAAGAGACTTTAGACCGAGTTTAACCAGTTTTAGCTGAAATAAAGGCAGTAAAGTGAAGTTTGTTGGAGTTTGTCAGCATTAGTCGCTGATATTTGAGGCTCTCAGGACTCAGCGGTTACTATTATTGTCTCACACACACACAGTTCATCTCTTACCTTCACACTCTCTCTCCGCGCTCAAGCTCCATTCACGGCACTCACACGCCTCCGGTGAAGGTTATTTAGTGAGTAAATCCTCTCGGTAGTGAATATTTACGGTATAAAACCATGTTTAACAGCAATAACTGCAGTTCCCGTTTCTCTCTCCGTGTTTCTCTCCAGCTGCTCCTCCACACTGAGGAAGCGTCGCGAGCTGCACTCTCATTACAGCGCGAGCGGTCAGGGGGCGGAGCTTCACCTCAGACGTCATCACGCCGTCACCGCGCACGCTCACTGTTAAACTGTTATATTATAATTATTTATTTATTTATGTATTTATTTGTATTCTCTATTAGAATTCATTCGTTTATCATATATTTTTTAATTTGTTTATTTAAGTATAGTTATTCTTTTGGTTTTTCTGTTCTAAATTAATCGCGCACATTTAAATATCGTTTATTTCTGCATTTTCTAACTCTAAACTTTTAAAATTAAATAAAATTAAATATTATTATTAAGTATTATTACATCTATTTCAGATTATTATTACTATTATAAAATATTTACTTGTTTTTCTGATATTTTAATACATATTTTCAGATTTTTGTTATTTATCTATGTATTTATTTTATTGTTTTTTATTTGTTTAATTTATTCGTTATAATTATTTAATTTATTTTGCTTATTTAATAATATTTTTTTATTATTTTTTGCTTTTATTTTTTTGCTGTTTGAATTGAATCATTCATATTTAAATATGTTTATTTCAGCATTTTTTATTTATTCTAAACTATTAATTTAATCATTTATTACATCTATCTAAGATTAATATTACTATAAATATATTAATAATAATAATAAAATATTATAAATATTATACATCTTTATTTGTTTGTGAATAAAGATACATTTATTTCTGCTTTTTGTTATTTTATTTATTTATTTCATCATATAATATAATTTATTCGTTTTTATTTATTATTACTATTTCATTTATTTTGCTTATTTAATAATATGCTTATTATTTTTTTGCTTTTATTCTGTTTGAATTGATTTATTCACATTTAAATATGCTTATTTCTGCATTTTCTTGCTCTGAACTCTAAATTGAATCATTTATTACAGCTACTTTTAACTATTATTATTGTTATAAACTGTTAATAACGTTATAACACATTCATTAAGAAGGTCCAGGGTTTAATTTCCAGATCTTTTAAATTTAATAAATCATCATTTTTTTATTTAATATAAATTAAATATAGAAGGCCAATCCACCTACTGCATTTTCCACATGTTCTCACTAATGATCAAAAAAGATTCAAACCCAAACCAAAGTCTTTATGTTTTGCATTTAAATATTATTGATTTAAAGATTTTATTGTCTTAAACTTTTTGTTTATTTTATGTTTATTACATAGAGATTTTTCGTCTTTCTTCTTCTTATTATTATTCTTCTTCTTATTATTATTATTATTATTATTATTTAAAGCTTTTGAAGTTTTCATTTGTTTGCTTACTTGCACATTTAAATTTAAATTTCTGTACATTTTAACCTAAAGACTTCCTTTATTTGTAATTGGATTTTGTTATTGTAATACTTGTACTTCTAAATGCTTAGAAAAATGTCCTCTTTGTACCATATTACTGATTATTTTGCACATCCTGAAAAAAACTAATAATTAAGAATTATTTAAATAATAATTTATTTTTTTATTCTTTTAAAATAATTTGTGTAAAAAAACACTTTATTTATTTATTTATTTATATAAATTAATTAAAATGTGTGAATCTTCATTTTATATTCTCAGATGTTTGTTAATGTTTTGCTCAATTTGTTGTTACATTTAAATAAAATAATTTTTTGCTTTATTCTTTATTTGTTCATCCTGTTCTCAGATTTTTTGTTTAATTTTTTATCCAATTTATACTTTTTTATTTATTATTTTTGTAAAATCATCTGTAATAATGAAATTTGTTTTATTTAGGTGTAATTTATTTCAATATGAAATTTCAGTTTTTACACTATTATTTAGTCATTTATTTATTTTGTATTGTATTTTTATTTATCTATTATAATTGATATTTCTAAAGTTTTATTCTTAGTTAAATTTTATTTTTTTTATTTATGTAATTAATACATTTTATTCACCTTCACATTTTCCCTCTTAATTATTTTAATTTGTACACTTTGTGTTGTATCTGATTTAAACGCTGATTTTCAGCGCTGCAGCATCAAGAAAAGGTTTTTATCTTTTTCACACAGGCACAGCAGGTCAAAGGTCAGAACCTCCAGGGTGTACAAACGGTCCCTGTGACCTCTGGGTTGTAAACAAAGGAGGCGCTTAGTGAATTTTGTAGGAAGTGGAAGCCATTAGAGCTAAAAACACCGACTTTCATCTTTCCTTTAACGGTCATAAATCCACCTGAGGGTGGAACCGCCCGCCTGCTGCAGGGCTTAGAAATGCCTCCCACAAAAAAGCCCCAAAAGATCCCAGAAAAGCCTAATTTAAAGCTTTTATAACTCAACAGTAAGAAAGGTAACAAAGAGGGACTAACTGCTATCCAAAAAACACCATGATGATCCCCAAACTGTTTGATCTATGGAGAAAATAAAACAAGAGCTTTTGTCTGACCGTGTTTGCGGTAATAGCAGTACTGCTGGTGGTTCAGGTGTGATTGGACCTGAACGACTTGCCGTGATTGAAGGAATTAACTTCACCTTATTGGAAAATTCAGAAGGCGGATGTGAGGTCATCTGTCCATGAGCTGATGATTGACTTCCAGCCTTACCAGTTTGGACACAGTGCATGCACGTTGACCTCCCACTCACCATTTCAGCTGTCAGATTGACCTCAGGTAGTGCAAGTGCTGCACAGTTCCAGGACCCTGTGCTTGAACCTCAAAACAGGCTGTTCAAAACCACCCACACCCCAGAGTAAGTGTGTAAGCTGGTGAATGAGAGAGCATGTAATGTACTGTGATGATTTACCTCATTGCCACCCTGTCTAACAATGTGTAATCTTGACCCCGGACCCACCTTGACCCTGATCGGTATAAAGCAGTCGCTGAGGATAGGATCTGTACATGTGCAGTAAATACGGTTTGGAATTTTCGGTGTAGCTAATCGCCACTAGAGGGCAGCACACTAAAACTTTTCATTCTGACTTGTTTTGTTTTTTAGGTGTGGGTGCCGCACATCTACAGGGTCATGGGAACCTGGACTCGAACCTCGCCTCCGGTCACTGTCTAGGAGATTTAACATGTTCTTAATGTGTAGGCTTCCCTTATGTACTCGGGATTCCAACCAACTTGATTGGAAACTGGGGTCAGACCACAGGGTCAGTCATTGTACGGCACCCCTGGAGCCAAGAGGGTTAAGGGCCTTGCTCAAGGGCCCAACAAATAAACCTGAGAGACTTTGATGAGGACCAAATCGTTACAGACAGACGACAGGGCTGAAGTACATCCAACAGGAACTGTGGGGATTACCTACAAACAGTGGACCGAGGAGCGACGTGCCACAAACCTCCGCCAGGTTGTTGGGCAACCAAGACTCATTAATGCCAGAAGGCATGAAGGCTTCGGCGTCTGGTCCAGACCAACAGAAGATCTACCGCGACTTAAACTGCAGATCATTTTAACTCCAATGATGAAGAGATGAACGTACATCCAACACCAGGTCAGTCAAAGTGCCCATGCTAACCCTAGCCTATCATGGGCACCCAGGTGTTGGGGAAGGTCATCTGTACAGCTCATCAACCATCCTGTTTCAAAAATAATACTTAAATAGAGCAACCCCTGTGTGATCCTTTCAGCTGGAGCATCAGCCACTCTTCTGAGGAGGTTTCTCATGAGACTGTGGGAATCTGTGCCCAGCATTTGTATGCCTGGTACCGGCTACCACGGGGACACCGTGAGATGTCCCGACAGCCTGTTAGGCATATCAGGGGTCATGGCAAAGTTTGGACCAGCCTGGACCTGCATCTCCTCCAAGGTCCGAGCCTTACCTCTTCCAAGTCCAGGCAGGTTGTTCAGTCTGGCTGTTCCTTCACAAACATGCCAGTAGGTGGACTGAATACACAACCCAGATATGATTTTTCATTTCTTTTATTTCATCAGTTCATTTATTATTATTAATATTAGAGCTAGCCTCGAGACTTTCGTCTGTATGTTACAGGTTCCTTCCAAAAAAACGAAAGGAGTTTATAAAATAAGAAAGAATAAGATCATGAACACGAGTACAAGAGTTATAAGTGTCCATAATGATAAGCTGACCATCACAAAATCAGGATTCGGTTCATTTCTATCTGGATTAATCTGCATCGTTAGTATTCTCATTAGTAAAACAAAACAAAAACATTATAGAAATTGTGAATATTTACAAACAGTCGTCTGGAATAGACAGATTTAATACATGACGTTTAATATTCCAGCTACAGATCAACAGCATCTTCAGGACATGATTCATCTGAACCAGTCCGGCTACCTGTCATGCTAAGCTAACTAACTAACACTGTGGCACAAACCCGTCATATTTTCACATTTTTTTCACTTTCTGCACAACCTCGTACCCAAAATCAGCTGTAAAGTCACAGGGCGATGCGGTAAATAAACCAGGAACCGATTATTTATTGAGAAACAAGGATTTATATCGTAAAACGCAGCCGAATCGTGAAAAGAACCGATTCCAAAGATTCAGAATCGACTCTGTTAAAGGGAGTAAAAAGTAGGAGCCGACTCCTGGGGTCGACTCCTAGCCATGTCATTTGGTACAAAACGGCACTCCGAATCGCAAAAAGAACCGATTCCAAAAATTCAGAATCGACTCACTGTGAAAAGACATAAAATGCAGGAGTCGACTCCTGGGGGGGCCCGTGTCATTTGGTACAAAAACGGCACTCCGGACGTAAGGGTCAACTGGGCAGCGACCTCACAGTGCCCATCAAGTACCAGCTCACGAGCACTTGGCACAATGAAGGCCCACTGTACGTTATGGCCAAAAGTATGTGGACGCCTGAATTTGGTGTAGGAGTCGACTCCTGGGGTTGACTCCCAGCCATGTAACGTGGTAACCAAAAGGGCACGCTGGACGTAAGGGGCAAATGGGCAGCGACCTCACCGTGCCCGTCACGTACCAACTCACAAACACTTGGCACAACAAATGCCCGCAAAAATGCACGTTATGGCCAAAAGTATGTGGAATTTGGTGGACATCCTATTTCAAAACCTTCCCTCTCCTTGAGAAGGCTTATTGTAATATTTTGGAGTGTGTGTGTGGGAATTTGTGCCCATCTGCCATTTTATAATGACCAGATTATTTTGTACTCCTGCAAGCGCGCTCCTGCCAAAAATCGCGCAACCTTCTTTTCAAAAGTTTTCCTCCAAATTTTGGAGTGTGTCTGTGGGAATTTGTGCCTCTTCTGTCAGGGCCACAAAGCCAGAGGTACATCGTTTATTTTACATGATTAAAATGACACAACTGTTAGCAATGGATCTGAAACATAAGAACCCAAATAGCTCCCGAGGGCGTCCACATACTTTTGGTGGAGTCGTGACCCCGTCGAGATGGGTACCGGCGACACCAGCACCCTTCAGAAGGCAGCCGGGGTGCTCGCCGGCACCCTGCTGGTCCTGAACACAAACGAACCCGTAAAAAAACAAACAAACAAAAAGCTACAGAGTCCGCGCCAGCGGTCGCCCGGCGACCACGTAGGTGCGCCCTACAGGTTGACGAGCTCTTGGCTGACGAACTGCTTGAGTCTCTCGAGGTACTGGCCGTAGAGCTCGACGTCGTTGTGCCCGGCTCCCTCCACCCAGAGCGGCTCGACGGGTCGCTGGCAGCGCTCGTACAGGGCCAGGCCGTGAGAGAAGTCGATCACCTCGTCCTCGGTGCCGTGGATCACCAGCACCGGTGACGTCACCTTGGAGATCTTGTCGATGCTGCAGGAGAGAGAGGAGACGTTACAGGCGAGGTTCGGTCTGTTCACTTTAAATAAGCATGCATGCAGCCAAAAGTATGTGGACACTTCCTGCAACGACTGAGTTTAAAATCAACCTGATAAACACCCTTTGAGATGAACTGGAATGACGACCATGAGCCAGACTTCATGTGATTGCGTTATAGTTACGTGCTACATGCCAACACTGCTAAACAGTTTAGGGAAGGACCGTTCCTGTATCCAAGATGACTGCGGCCATGCACAACCCGAGACAGACCTCCAGACAGACGTGATGATGGAGGTGTAGCACCACAAAGCCTGAACAGAGCCCTGACCTCAATCTAATGAACACCCTTTGAGATGAACTGGAATGCTGACCATGAGCCAGGCCTCTAAATTGTGTGTGTGTGTGTGTGTGTGTGTGTGTGTGTTGTGCCCAGTGTCTCTGTTAGCAGTAGAAGTGTTCATGAAATACATGAACTTAATAATTAGACGTGGTGTCCACATACTTTTGATCATACTGTTTTAACAATGATCTTTTTTTTTTTTTTTTTGGAGGGGGGGGGGGGCACTCTGAAATGAACCAGAACATCAACATTAGGGCCCAATTGTACAAATGCTGAGCACAAATTCCCACAGACAAGGTCTTGTGAGAGGTCGCTCTAACTCGAGATGATTAACCAGCTCATGGTCAGGCGTCCAGATACTTTTGGCCACTCGGTGAATATACGAGAGGTGAGGGGTACGTACTTGGGAAAGGCGTCGAAGCAGTAGGTCTTTTTGGTGTCGGGGAAGGCCACCCTCATGCCCGAGGTGAGGGGGGAGTGCAGGATGACGGCGGCGCTCTCGTACCGCGCCGCCAGGTCCACGGAGGGCACCGTGCCGATGCTCTGCCCGTACACGATCACGTTCTCCGGGCGGATGCCGTACCTGTGAAATGAAACGCGGCCGTTAAGAACCGTACAGTCAGGACAACAACCGACTGTGAAGCGTGGTGGTGGTAGCGTGATAAAGCGACGGGTGCGGCTTTTAAAACCATAGCGACGATAAGCTGGTCATACGTTCCCAACACCGCGGGCATTATTATGGAGTGCATCCGTGTGTCTCCACTCTGCTGGGAATGCTTTCCTCAAGGGTTTGGCATGTACCTGTGGGGATTTGTGCACATCAAGGGGTCATCTTTTGACTGGATGGGCACAAGTTCCCACAGACATATTCCAAAGTGATGTGAAGAGCCCTGACAGAAGAGAGTAGCCGCAGTTTGAGATATCAACGCCGTTCCAATCGTAAATCGTCCGTCCCGTTGATGACGCCGCGGCTTAGACACAGATTTTGGATCCGCCCACCCGCCACGCCCATTTTTATGCCCCATTCACTTCCATTCATTTTTTGAAATTGATTACTAGTCCAGTAACTTAACCACTAGGCTACAACCGCCCTGATAAACAAACAAACAATCGATTGATTTGGACGGCCCTTATTTTTCTCTACATGGCCGTAAGTATTTGGACGCCTGACCATGAGCTTGTTAGGCGGTTTATGGTGTCGCCTTTTATTAAAGGAGATTGAATCTGTCGATAATATTATGCACGGTAGGTGGTAAAATATTGACCACTTATGGCCACTGTTGTTGAGAGCTGTTCTTACTCCACCATCCTCGCTCAAGGGTTAATAAGATGTTTTTGGGACACGTCGGACCGCTCCAAGTCCTACATTTTTATGCCCCATTCACGTCTATTCATTTTTTTTTTTTTTTCAAGATACCATCGCAGTTCCAACTCTAAATCGTCCGGCCCATTGATGACACCTTGGCTTGTATACAGATTTCAGATCCACCCACCCGTTCACCCGCCACGCCCGTTTATATACCAATTTTTGCCCAACATTTGACCAGGGGACGTCACACTTTTCAATCTAATCCAATAAGCGGCGCCTGAATTCGCTCGGCTGACGTCCGAGCTCGTTTTCAAGAGGAAGTTCTGAATGCCAGTCACGCGTCTCAAACCACACAATCAATCCCGCCACTTATAATCCACGTTAGGTAACGTTAGACGGCATTCTTCCAAAACAAGGGCAGGTCCAAATCCAGTCGGTCAGGTTTTATTTTCTCCACGTCCGAGCCCAAGAAATATTTGTATTATTAATAGTCCAGACAGAAAACAGGAGAAATCTGTGGTGTCATGTGACCCCGTTCATGCTGAGAACATGTTTTAATTCTTTGGATGGATGGAGAACACGGACGGTAGACGAAGCCGCACTGCTACTCACTCGATTCACGCTCAGGTGTCCATATATTTTTGGATCTAGGTAAGGCGAGGCAAATAGGCCAAAGTTCAACAATTAGGAGTCAAGAAATAAAGAGATATTGGATCATGTGACCTATTTATCAGTCTGTGATAGTAAATGCAAGGTAAATATTTATGGTTTCCAGGATCACCAAGGCGTGGAAGGAAAATACCTAAGCTGTTTTGATTACGTTAGTCAGCTTACAACCTTAATTTCAAAACAGTTGGGACAGCTTTTTTAAGCGAAATACTAACACACAGCTGAGGTTTGTCATTGCTGCTGTAATTGCGACCTCTGCTGGCCAACAGTGGCAACCTGGCAGTGGCGCTTGAACCAGCAACCTCTCGATTACTAGTCCAGACGCTTTTATCCAAAGTGACTTACAGTACTGTGACAGTATACAGTCTAAGCAATTGAGACTTGAGGGCCTTGCTCAAGGGCCCAACAGTGGCAACCTGGCAGTGGTGAGGCTTGAACCAGCAACCTTTCGATTACTAGTCCAGTACCGTAATCACTAAGCTACAACTGCCCTGATAAGTAAACAAACAAACTTGGACACGGCCATAAGTATTTGGACGCCTGATTGTGAGCTTGTGGGAGCACCCCTTTTCAAAAACAGAACAAGTTCTATCAGTCACCTTTTATTAAAGGAGATTGAGCCATTATCTTTCGATAATATTATGCACAGTAGGTGGTAAAACATTGACCACTTATACACACTGTTGGGTTCTTCAGGTTCCTCAACTCATCTCTGCTCAAGGATTTGAGGTAAGATGTTTTTGGGACATGTTGGACCGTCCCTAGTCCTAAATTTTCAACTAGTCCCACTTTGAAGATCTGCTGCGTAACACGTAGTCTCCTGTTTACTCCTCTTAATCAACCCCCCCTCGTTGTCTCCATATTTTCCCGGTCACCGCTCACGTCCTCGAAGTCGGCCAAAACTGCCGCCGAGTCGCCGCGTTTCCTTCCTGTTTTTCTTCTTCTGAGTTCAGTCGGGTCACATTTTTGCTGCAGTTCTCAGGAAGCGGCGGTCACATGCTCCGCTGTTCACGCCTGAGAGGAACCCTTAGCCGAGGAGCACGGCCTGGAATTAGAATTCTCTATCCGTGAGTCTCCACGGCGGTGGGCAGGCGGGTCACGTTAAGCTTTGTTCGTACGGCCCGAGTCACTTTTACCGCCTCAAATCAAACAGTTCGTCTTATTGCAGAAGCTTTAAAAGGTCAGAGGGGGTCAACCCAAGTCATCCACTCATTTTTAGCTTCTGTCCATCCATCCGGTTTGTCAGTCACCTATTAACACTTTCCTTTTCTTTCTTTTATTTATTTTACTTTTCTTATTTCCTTTTTTTCTTTCACTCTTGTTCTTCCCTTAATTTTTATGAACCTCTCCCTTATTTACATTTACATTTTCTCACTTCCTCACTATTATTTGCCTTTTCTTTTTTTCTTTTTTCTGTGTTTTCTGTATATATTTTATATGTATTTTCTCAATATTTTTTCCTTTTTTTGTATTTACTTATTAAATTTTTTTTTTTTTACAATAAATTATTTTATTTCACACGTTTTATCCTTTTACTTTCTTTTTGTCTTTTTCTGTATATATTTTCATTTCTTGGTCCCTCTTTCTTTATATTTTCCCCCATATTTCCTCTATATTTTTACCTTTTATTTATGTATTTATTTATTAAATTTTGTCTTTTATTCCTTTCTTTTTATTTTGTATTTTTCTGTATATATTTTTCTTTTTTGTCCCGCCTTCTTTATATCCCCCCCACATTTCCTCAATATTTTTACATTTTATTTATTAAATTATTACATTTTTAAATAATGAATTATTTTATTAACGTGTTTTATCCTATCACTTTCTTTTCATTTTTTTCTGTATATATTTTCCTTTTTCATCCCTTTTTCTTTATATTTTTCTCCCAACATTTTCATATTGTATTTATTTACTACCTTTTTGCTTAATAAATTATTTTATTTCACATATTTCATCCTTATACTTTCTTTTAGTCTTTTCCTGTATATATTTTCCTTTAGTTTGTCCCCTTTTCGTCGTATTTTGTTTGTCGTAGGCACAGACACTAGTTGGGGTGGAAAAAGGCCAGAACGAGACTTCCGGCTCCACTCTGACCGACTGCTGCAGGGCTTCTCTCCACACAACCTGTTCTCCAGCCATCATGTAAACCAGCCACGCCCGTTTACTCATCACTGACTCACCTGTACAGACAGGCACGAGGTGGATCTCTCTCTACCGGTAAATATCCTGTGTACACCGAGCCGACGCCCCGGCGACCTAAACACACACGCTGCATCATCGGTGAGTATGGACGCCACGCCGGAAGTTACTCAAGTTACTGTCTGGTGCTTCATCAGATTCCCGAGAATCAGACCTGTTAAACGTTTGGACGTATCAGAATGGCCTCGACAACCGTCTATTGTTGTACCATGAGGCATGCTGAGCATGTAAACACCCCCGTGTTAGAGGGACAACATCTGTAGCTCTGAGGAACAGTAGAAGCTCTGGGCTTTCCTACAGTCAACTGGGGCCACACACACACACACACACACACACACACACACACACACACCATGTGGCGGTTCCTCCCTTTACAGTAGGACGCGTGCTCCGAAATTCCCACCTACCCGCCAAATGTAACTAATCTAGGAAGCCCTCGCCTGATCGTTTTATAGAATGTACAGAGGAACACGTGGGGCCGAGCCTGTGGGGCCCAACGTTGGGGGAGGGGATAGGACCACGCTGGAGGTCCGATTTGCTCCAAGGCTTCGAGTTCTCATGTATAAACAGTGAACGTAGAGAGAAAGAACACTGAGCCTAGTGGTTAAGGTTCTGGACTAGTAATCGAAAGGTTGCTGGTTCAAGCCCCATCACTGCCAGGTTGCCACTGTTGGGCCCTTGAGCAAGGCCCTTAACCCTCAATTGCTTAGACAGTATACTGTCACAGTAAGAGCGTCCGCCAAATGTCAAAAATGTAAACGTTTTGATCCGTGTTTGAATCTTAGCAGTGCTATCATCCAAGCCAGGCGCCTACACAGACATGACTGGCTATGTCTGGAGATCTGAGGGCGTGGTTCTAATTTAAAGTGGCAAAGGTCAGATTCCGGTCGGGCGTCAGAGGGTGGACATGGTCTCCCCCCACTGCCCTTGCGGTATGTGGTCTTCAGGACCGGTCCGGGCGCATGAGCAAGATTTGGAGGGGGAGTGTTGGGGGCAAATCAGAGACGCGCTCAAGGTAGCGCATTGGCGTAGTAAGCGGCCCCGCCTCATTTTACATGAAACAATGGCACAGCCAGCGCTGCCACGCATGAAAATCACACTCAGTGTAAAAAAAATGAAAGTAAAAATCAAGGGCCGCTCAGGTGGCGCAGCGGTAAAGTACGCTTGCGCACCAGAGTTGGGTTTCTGGATGCATCGTATCGAAACTCGGCTCTACCTTTCCGACCGGGTTGGGCGGCAGTATGAACAACGTTTGGCTGTCGTTCAGGGTTAGGGGTAGCGTCGGAGCGTAGGTCGTCATAACCGGTGCGACTGCGGCCCCTGCTGGTTGATTGACGGCGCCTGCACGGGGCTGAGGAATGACATTGAGGGGGGTGTGACCCTCCGTGCGCGGTGTCTCTCGGTGTATGAACTCGGCTCGTGCGGGTGAAAAATGCCGGCTGTACTGACTGCGTGCCGGAGGGGGCGTCCTCAGTCAGCGGCAAAAAAGGGTCGAATCAGTATAGAGGACGCAATCAGGGTAATTGGGCTCGACTAGAATGGGGATAAAAGTTGGGGGAAAAAATAGATAATTAAAAAAAAAAAAAAAAAAGAAAGTAAAAATCAAGTCATATCTAGAATACACAGACAAAAGTATTGGGACGCCCCTTCTAATTACCCATATTCATGTGTTTTAGCCACAGCAGTTGCTAAGAGGCGTAATGAATCACCACGCCAAGGGTCACCACTTCTGTTTGAGGTCAGCGTTCCTATTCTCAAGGTCGATTACAATACACTTAGTTTATAACTGACGATCACGTCCTAATGCAACACTGTTAAACTGATTACAAATGCTAATCCGAAACGCAAAACAGCCACAGACCCTCGTTTTTGGGACCACTTGTTTTTCCCTGGGATCGAAAAAAAGGCCAGAAACAAACGACTTCGTACTAAAGCGTACAGCTAACGTCACTACGATTGTACAAGGGCCAAATTCAAACCCTGACCGAAGCTCACCTGCTGCGGAGGGCGTGCCAGGCGGCGTCCACGTCGGCGTACAGGTTCTTCTCGGACGGCTTGCCCGAGCTGGCGCCGTAGCCCGAGTAGTCGTAGGAGAAGATGTTGCAGTTGATGCGCGAGCCCAGCCCCACGTAGAAGCTGCTCATCTGGCCCAGGTCCACGGCGTTCCCGTGCGAGAACAGCAGCGTGTAGCGGGCGCTGGGCGAGCAGCGCACGAACATGCAGGCGATGCGGCTGCCGCGCGACGTGCGCGTCATGAAGCACTCGATGGAGTCCTTCTCCCGGGTCGAGTACTGCCACTCGGAGCGCTCGGACAGGTGCAGGGTCCAGCGCGTGCCGCTCTCGTCGCTCAGCAGGCTGTACGTGGGCTCCGGCGGCAGGAAGGCCAGCTTGGACGCGATCTTGCTCGGGCACGGCGGCCAGCAGAACAGGCAGCACAGCTCGCTCAGCGACAGGTGGTTCATCCTGTATCGAAAAGTATACGAAGCGGATTAATGAACATCGAGAGGTTTCCTAGGAAACCAGAACAGTAAAAGGCATTATGACATCATAAACCGATCGGTCCAGCAAACGGACTTAGGACGAGTCTGTAGCGAATGACTTCTCTGTGCCCATTTGAATACAGCTAGGTTGACAGCACACATTAAAAAAAACCTGGAAGAGTTGTCCCTTGTCAAGATCTGTAAAAGCCCCAAACTGTCACTTTTAGGTGAGGCTGGGTTGACAGCACACATCACATTAAAAATCACATGGAACAGTTGTCTCTTGCCAAGTACAAATCAGTAAAAGCCCCAAACTGTCACTTTTAGGTGAGGCTGGGTTGACAGCACACATCACATTAAAAATCACATGGAACAGTTGTCTCTTGCCAAGTACAAATCAGTAAAAGCCCCAAACTGTCACTTTTAGGTGAGGCTGGGTTGACAGCACACATCACATTAAAAATCACATGGAACAGTTGTCTCTTGCCAAGTACAAATCAGTAAAAGCCCCAAACTGTCACTTTTAGGTGAGGCTGGGTTGACAGCACACATCACATTAAAAATCACATGGAACAGTTGTCTCTTGCCAAGTACAAATCAGTAAAAGCCCCAAACTGTCACTTTTAGGTGAGGCTGGGTTGACAGCACACATCACATTAAAAATCACATGGAACAGTTGTCTCTTGTCAAGGTAAAGGCTCCAAACTGTCACCTTTGGGTGAGGCTGGGTTGACAGCACACATCACATTAAAAATCACATGGAACAGTTGTCTCTTGTCAAGGTAAAGGCTCCAAACTGTCACCTTTGGGTGAGGCTGGGTTGACAGCACACGCCACATTAAAATCACATGGAACAGTTGTCCCTTGTCAAGGTAAAGGCTCCAAACTGTCACCTTTGGGTGAGGCTGGGTTGACAGCACACGCCACATTAAAATCACATGGAACAGTTGTGTCTTGTCAAGATCAGTAGAAGCCCCAAACTGTCACCTTTGGGTGAGGCTGGGTTGACGGCACACATCACATTAAAAATCACATGGAACAGTTGTCTCTTGTCAAGATCAGTAAAAGCCCCAAAGTCCAAGTGTCCACATTCTTTCGGTCAGCAACGTTCTTCCACCGCCTAGAGACGCCCCGCGCGTAACGCAGCCGCTTCCGTTTGAATACTGCTCAGGATATGCAAACCAGTGCTGAGCTTGCAGAGGCACCGAAACACTTTGCAAGTCAACAATGTGACGTCATTAGACAGGTCAGACTCCGGGTCCACTGGAACCCTGACCCTGCCGGTGCTTGGTAGAGCTTCACTTACTAACAGACACACACACGGCCAACCAACAACCCTCCAGCAAGGCAGGAATATAGAACGACCACAGGGCTCCGGCCATCAAGCTCCTCTTTAGACGTAGCCGATCAGGCCCACAGCGCCTCTGAGATTCGAACCCATGCCCTCAAACGTTTTGCCACCCCGCCTACTTTCACACCTCCGATTCCTGGTTTATTGCTACATGCGTTGCGATTAGATCAGTAACCTGAGGGCGTGTCTGATGGGTACGGAGCGCCAGCTCTCCAGTCTGATTACGGGAATTCGCTCGATCCAAGTCCAACCTGGGAGTCGAGTCGAAGATGCTGTGATGTCACTGGTCCAGATTTCAGCTCCTAACCCCTAACCCTAATCCTAATCCAGGTCCAACCCGGAAACTGGATATTTTGAACATGAGTCTTTTATTTAGCTGGACAAAAAGCTTTCAGGCTTCTGTGGTGTCTGAACCTTTAGGCCTTTGATGACGACCAATCAGGACCGCGGCTGGAATAGCCAAAAGAAACTGGACCAATGACGTCAGAGAGAAGTCTGGAAGTCGAGTCGAAGATGCAGTGATGTCACTGGTTCAGTTTTCAGTGTTAACCCTAACTTAAGTCCAACCTGGAAAGTGGACATTTTGAGCACCTTTCAGGCTTCTGTGGTTTTTGAACTTGATCTTTTAGCCTTGGATGACAACCAAGACTGCGGCTGGAACAAACTGGACCAATGACGTCGAAGAGAAGTCTGGGAGTCGAGTCAAACCCTAACCCAAGTCCAACCTGGAAACTGGACATTTTGAAAAGCTTTCAGGCCTCTGTGAACTTTTAGCGTTTGATGATGACCAGTCACGACCGCGGCTGGAACGGCCAGAAGAAACTGGACCAATGACGTCAAAGGGAAGTCTGTTCCCGACACGGCTTCAGTTTCTGTTTCTTCCTGGGAGTGGAGTCAAAGAGGTTGTGATGTCACTGGTCCAGTTTAAGCGCCTTAATGTGTCAAACTGTTTAATTTAAAAACATGCCAGTAGGTCGATTGGCTACTCTGAATTGCCCCAGCGTATGTAAGTGAATATACTGTATAATGAACAATAGATGACCGTGTGTCCCGTCCTGGAGGTATCTTCCCGGGTGACTCCTGACCCACCAGGACCCGGACCAGGATGAAGATGTTTGATAAATGATAATAACTGATTTAGATATAAGATTATTAAACATGTTTTATAGTTACCTGTAGAGAATTTAGGAAGTTCCTGGTTCCTAATATGACAGCAGCAATGTTCCAGATCTATAACTGATCAGTATAACCGAGAACCGCGATATGAATAAGACGGTTAGAGAAGAATCGTCGATGTTCGGAGCTTCGATCTTTCAGTCGTCCGTCTGATCCGCAGTGATAAACCAGCTCACCATCCACACCAGACCTTCCTCCATCCGGCCCAGCGCCTCCAGTATCCTCCACATCAGCTCCAAACCCCACACGATTCTTCACTACAATCCAGAGAAATAAATAATATCGATATAATTCATACAGATCGATAATTACCGACAAACACCGAGCACCGACCGACCGATCCGCCTTCCGCTCAGTCCAGCTCTGTTTTGCTCCCCATATACCGGATATATACAGGCGGCATGATTGACAGCTCAGTCCACCAATCAGATCTGAGAAACGCGTCTCGGTCACGGCTCGGGGAACCAATCAGCGTTTAACAACCGATGCGCAACAATGCAAATTTACAACTAGCACACAAGAGACGTTCCTACCAGAGCCGTAGATAGAGAGAGTTGCGACACTCCTTGATCTCGCCGCTACGCGGTCACGTGGTTCATGTAATAATAATAATAATAATACATTTTATTTATATAGCGCTTTTCAAGATACTCAAAGACGCTTAAACCCAGCCTGTAATGCCCAAATGTAACCCTCAATAGTTCCAAACAAACCCAGCGCTGTCATGTTCTCAAATGGGACAGGCAGCAGTAAATGAAATATTAAACGGCAAATAATAAACATTTGTACAATTTCTGGGTATTTTCAACTGCGTTTACATTTACTGCATCTGCTTTAATGTCAATTTGGTATATAAAGTGGAAGATTGATGTTTATAATGACTTGTTAATAGGTCGTTCTTGTTAACACACAGTACATTATATTAGCATACATTACATAATGCGATATCCTTAAGTAGTAGAGACAATATACAGTATAGACATTAAAGTTTTTTATGTTTTGTTTTTTGCATAAACTAATCTCCCTTCACTTTCCTGAGGATTCATAATAATAATCATTTTTGCTAAACACTAAGTCATGTGCTGGATTCATAAGGTTTACCTGCACTGAATGAACAGATTGATAAACACATTACCGTACCAAAAACATTATAGTGCAGGTACATGAAAAAGCATTCATTCATCTCTTATTTCATGAGTGATTAATAATTGATTCCTACATGTAATACATTAATGAATTCATTATGAATGTGCACTAGTTCATTTTGTCTAATGTAAGTGGTGGACAAGGTAGACAAACCATGTAGTTGAGTTAAAGTAGAGATATCCAAGGTAACATATTACTCCAGTAAAAGTAGTAGTAAAAGTAAAAATACTCTTTACCTCCACTAAAGTACTAAACTAAATTTACCTTCAAATGTACTTAAGTATGAAAGTAAAAGTATAATGATTTATTGTGGTTCTAATGTTTTATGATCATTTCTGTAACAAGACTCTTGATTAATCAACTCATTTTAGGTGAAAAGACTCGTGTGTCATTAATTAAGCTTAACTGACTAAGCTAAATTGGGTTATACCTATTAATTAAGATAAACATGTAACATTTAGTGCTGAGCAAATGCTAAACAATAACAGTATTAAGTATATTAATGACATTAAATTCATAATTTTTTTAAAACAAAGCAACATACAGCTAAAAATGTTTGATAAGTAGTGGAAATGAATGGGGCTCTATGGGTTGTTTGGAACTATACAGAGCTCCACAACCCGGAAGCTGGGCAGAAAAAATGTCCCGCCCCCTTTCCAACGGTTCCCTATGGGAGTGTCGCCACTCTGTTCTCTCTACCGCTCTGGTTCCTACACTGTTCTCTACTGTTTGGTCAGGTTCGCGGTGGGTCCATCGTCACCAAAAATAGATAAAAACAACAACACAAAAAAACAAGGCTGAATGGATGAATTGTTAGATGAATGAATGGAAGGATGGATGGGTAAATTGTTGGAAGAATACATGAATGAATGGATGGATGGCTGAATGGATGGATGGATGGCTGAATGGATGGATGGATGGATGGCTGAATGGATGGATGGATGGATGGATGAATGGATGGATGGATGGATGGCTGAATGGATGGATGGATGGATGGATGGATGGATGGATGGATGGCTGAATGGATGGATGGATGGATGGATGGATGGCTGAATGGATGAATGGATAGATGGATGAATGGCTGGATGGATGGATGGATGAATGGATGGCTGAATGGATGGATGGATGGCTGAATGGATGAATGGATGGATGGCTGAATGGATGGATGGATGGATGGCTGAATGGCTGAATGGATGGATGAACGGATGGACGGATGGATGGATGGATGGCTGAATGGATGGATGGATGGATGGATGGATGGATGGCTGAATGAATGAATGAACGGATGGATGGATGGATGGCTGAATGGATGGATGAACGGATGGATGGATGGATGGCTGAATGGATGGATGGATGGATGGATGGCTGAATGAATGAATGAACAGATGGATGGATGGCTGAATGGATGGATGGATGGCTGAATGGATGGCTGAATGGATGGATGGATGGCTGAATGGCTGAATGAGTGAATGGATGGATGGATGGATGGATAATTAAATGTATTAATGAACTGATAAATAAATTATTGGATTTACATTTACATTTTCGGCATTTAGCAGACGCTCTTATCCAGAGCGACTTACAGAAGAGCTTCCATAGCAAACATTTCATTACTCTAGTTTAAGTAAACAACAGTCCAAGAACACAAATCTGCTGAAACCTGTTAGAACCAGAGTGTTTTTTTAAGAAATGAAAAAGAGCGTTAGTTCAAGTCAGCTTGGTGCTTAGTAAAAGGTGGGTTTTTAACCGTTTTTGGATGGATGGATGAATTGTTAGATGGATGGATGAATGAAGTGTTGTATTATGGATGGTTTTTGTCGCTATAAATTGTTATAATGTTGTAATTACACGAACATTCGCTGAGCTTCTGAACGTTGCATTTCTCCACCCGACTTCCGACACACATTTCGCCCTACATCGGGCGGGTTTAGTAAAAAAAAAAGTCCTGTGTTTTCTTCCGGTATTCGGCGTGACGTCACTGGTGTTCCGCTTAGACATGTGGCTTCACTGTTCGGTTTAATCGAATTAGTTTTGATTTGTTTTGAGATTCGGGGGTAACTGAGGCACCCAGACATGAGTCACCAGAAAGGAGACGGGTCAAGGTCGAGGGGGCAGAAGTATCAGAACACCGCCGCCTATAAGAACGATAAATACGGAGCGACTCCTCAGGTGAAGGTGAGCAGCAGCTAAAGCTAACAGTAGAACAACATGAGGGATGGAGGCTGGAGGATCTCAGGATTGTTTTGTGGTTTTGTGTGTTTCTGATCAGAAAGCGAACGCGAAGCTCCATGACGGACTGTGTCAGCGCTGTAAGGAGATCCTGGAGTGGAAAGTGAAATATAACAAGTACAAGTTCCTCACACAAGCTCGCAAATGGTGAGAAACCTTCTGTATATCTGGGGTATATGAAGAACAATATACGAGGCTCAGGTGTGTGTACCTCAACACGTTTGGGATGAATCGGAATGTTGAACGTGAGCCAGGCTTTCTTGTCCAACTACGGTGCCTGAACCTGCAAAGACCTTCAAGTCCTCAACTAAAAAGCTTATTTATTTATTATTTATTGATATGTATTCACACACACACACACACACACACACACACACACACACACACACACACATATATATATATATGAGATGTACAATCTATATACATAAACATTACATATGTATAACTGTTCATATTATATATATATTTATATAAACGTGTGTTTATATATGCACTGTATGTGTAGATCTCTATGTATATACATTTATATATAGAGAGATATAATATATATAATAAATATGACACATTTTTATATATATATATAAGTGTATACATGTATATTTATATATATAAACTATATATATTATTGTATGTAAACTATGTATATATATATATATATATATATATATGTAAACTGTATACATGTATACATGTTAACTATGTATATATATTTATAATATGTAATAAATAATATACACATTAAATATAACGCTAATATACATATTTACATTTATGTAAATAATGTATGTATGTATACAGTTTCCACAGACGCACATAGAGAAAGCTACATGTTATTTTCTATTAATTTAGTCCAACCAGCTGATAGTCAGGTGTCCACATATTTTCGGTAATACAGTGTAGTATGATTCTGTATGAACCCCTGGTGTAGGAACCCCTGATATATGAACCCCTGGTGTAGGAACCCCTGATATATGAACCCCTGGTGTAGGAACCCCTGATATATGAACCCCTGGTGTAGGAACCCCTGATATATGAACCCCTGATATATGAACCCCTGGTGTAGGAACCCCTGGTGTATGAACCCCTGATATATGAACCCCTGATATATAAACCCCTGGTGTAGGAACCCCTGATATATGAACCCCTGGTGTAGGAACCCCTGATATAGGAACCCCTGGTGTAGGAACCCCTGGTGTAGGAACCCCTGATATATGAACCCCTGATATATGAACCCCTGGTGTAGGAACCCCTGATATATGAACCCCTGGTGTAGGAACCCCTGATATATGAACCCCTGATATATAAACCCCTGGTGTAGGAACCCCTGATATATGAACCCCTGGTGTAGGAACCCCTGATATATGAACCCCTGGTGTAGGAACCCCTGGTGTAGGAACCCCTGATATATGAACCCCTGGTGTAGGAACCCCTGGTGTAGGAACCCCTGATATATGAACCCCTGGTGTAGGAACCCCTGGTGTAGGAACCCCTGGTGTAGGAACCCCTGGTGTAGGAACCCCTGGTGTAGGAACCCCTGATATATGAACCCCTGGTGTAGGAACCCCTGGTGTAGGAACTCCTGATATATGAACCCCTGATATATGAACCCCTGGTGTAGGAACCCCTGGTGTAGGAACCCCTGATATATAAACCCCTGGTGTAGGAACCCCTGGTGTAGGAACCCCTGATATATGAACCCCTGGTGTAGGAACCCCTGGTGTAGGAACCCCTGATATATGAACCCCTGGTGTAGGAACCCCTGGTGTAGGAACCCCTGATATATAAACCCCTGGTGTAGGAACCCCTGGTGTAGGAACCCCTGATATATGAACCCCTGATATATGAACCCCTGGTGTAGGAACCCCTGATATATGAACCCCTGGTGTAGGAAGCCCTGGTGTATGAACCCCTGATATATGAACCCCTGGTGTAGGAACCCCTGATATATGAACCCCTGGTGTAGGAAGCCCTGATATATGAACCCCTGGTGTAGGAACCCCTGATATATGAACCCCTGATATATGAACCCCTGATATATGAACCCCTGGTGTAGGAAGCCCTGGTGTATGAACCCCTGATATATGAACCCCTGGTGTAGGAACCCCTGATATATGAACCCCTGGTGTAGGAACCCCTGATATATGAACCCCTGGTGTAGGAACCCCTGATATATGAACCCCTGGTGTAGGAACCCCTGATATATGAACCCCTGATATATGAACCCCTGGTGTAGGAACCCCTGATATATGAACCCCTGATATATGAACCCCTGGTGTAGGAACCCCTGATATATGAACCCCTGGTGTAGGAACCCCTGATATACGAACCCCTGGTGTAGGAACCCCTGATATATGAACCCCTGGTGTAGGAACCCCTGATATATGAACCCCTGGTGTAGGAACCCCTGGTGTAGGAACCCCTGATATATGAACCCCTGATATATGAACCCCTGGTGTAGGAACCCCTGATATATAAACCCCTGGTGTAGGAAGCCCTGATATATGAACCCCTGGTGTAGGAAGCCCTGGTGTAGGAACCCCTGGTGTAGGAACCCCTGATATATGAACCCCTGGTGTAGGAACCCCTGGTGTAGGAACCCCTGATATATGAACCCCTGGTGTAGGAACCCCTGATATATGAACCCCTGATATATGAACCCCTGGTGTAGGAACCCCTGATATATGAACCCCTGGTGTAGGAACCCCTGATGTATGAACCCCTGGTGTAGGAACCCCTGGTGTAGGAACCCCTGATATATGAACCCCTGGTGTAGGAACCCCTGATATATGAACCCCTGATATATAAACCCCTGGTGTAGGAAGCCCTGATATATGAACCCCTGGTGTAGGAAGCCCTGGTGTAGGAACCCCTGATATATGAACCCCTGGTGTAGGAACCCCTGATATATGAACCCCTGGTGTAGGAACCCCTGATATATGAACCCCTGGTGTAGGAAGCCCTGGTGTAGGAACCCCTGATATATGAACCCCTGGTGTATGAACCCCTGATATATGAACCCCTGGTGTAGGAACCCCTGATATATGAACCCCTGGTGTAGGAACCCCTGATATATGAACCCCTGGTGTAGGAACCCCTGGTGTAGGAACTGTGGGAGTGTGACTCTGCTGATGTTTTGTCTCCCTCTAGTGTTAAGTGTCTGCAGAAGACGGTGAAGGACGCTTATCACATCATGTGCAGAGAGTGTGCGCTCCAACTGCAGCTCTGCGCCAAATGTGGGAAGAATGAGGAGGTGGTTATTCCGTGAGTATTTGCACCTGTTACTAGCTGATAAAAAAAAGCAGAAGATCAGTTTAGGGAAGGACTTTTCCTTTTCCTGCAAGACTGGGTTCGGTGTTTGATTAACTGGACTGTTGATTGACTAGCTGGGCATTCTGTGCTGCTAAAAGCCTCAGTCAGGGTGGTGTTATCTGGTGCTACCACCACCATATTTTACAGTGAAGGTGGAGTTGCACTGATATTTGTAACCGTAAAAAAAATTTTTGTCGCAGGCTGGACCAGAAGGAGGAAGAGGAGGTAGAAGAAGAGCAGCCGAAAGGTAGAAGGAAGAAGAAGCGAGAGCCTCATCAGACAGACGAGGATGAAGATGATTTCGATGATGATGATGATGATTTTGGTGAAATGGACAGTGATTGTGATTCGGAGAAGACAGAGAAATAAAAAAAATGGGCCATGAGCTTGTCGGACATCGACTGAGGCCCAGTTACATGAATGCTCTTCTGACTGAACGGGCACAAATTCCCACAGACATACTTCAAAGTCTTGTAAGAAGCTTCTCAGGAAAGCGGCTGAAAAGGTCACACAGCGGTCACTCTGTTTTAATACTGTTAGTTCTTGACAACTTGGCGTCCGACAAGCTCATGGTCAGGCGTCCAAATACTTTCGACATCTTTTGATTCCCAGTGCTGGCTTTCTGATGGACCGAAATGGACCTGAAGTGCATGCTGGGATGTCATGTGTCACTGTAAGGTTTTTTTTGAAGGTCAGAGCTGATCGAGCACTTTTCATCCCTCATGAGACGTTTAAGGGTGAAGAAATCATGTGACGGAAAGTGAAAATAGCAACGACTGGACGCGCAATAAAATGTGTTTTGAAATGATGAAACGTCGCTTGTGACTCTTTTTTTCATGACGCGCGGGAAAAACCTCGTGCTGGACGAAGCCTCGGACAGAAGGCCTCTGATTGGACGAAATAATAAAGTACTTTTCATTTGTGTTTTGCCTCTCTAACCGTCCTCTTCACTCATTATACTGTTTAATATGAGTGGCTTATTTCTTTAGATACGCTGCTATGTGACCACCTGACCAGGAGTGCATTCATATAAAGTTGCCCTCCACCTTTCTGCCCTCCCTTCCCCATTTGTCTCCATAACAGCCTCTACTCTTTTGGAGGCATTTAGCAGATGCTTTAATGTAAAGCGACTTACAGTACTGTGACAGTATACTGTCTAATATCTAAGCAACTGAGGGTCAAGGGCCTTGCTTAAGGGCCCGACAGTGGCAACTTGCCATTGGTGGGGCTTGAACCTACAACCTTTTGATTACTCGTCCCATGGCTTTCGAAGGATTTTGGAGTGTGTGTGTGTATGGGGGGGATTTAAATAAACATTTCCAAGCTCAGACACTGATGTTTAGTAAAAAAGTCGTAGCTCACGATCAACATTCCAATTCATCCCAAAGTTGTTCAGTCGGGCTGTGGAGCACACCAGTGCTCCCCAAGTTTGAAACTACCGTTACCGGTCGGCTGGGTGCCCCCTAGTGGGCATAATTGGCAGTGTCTTACCGGAAGAGTGAAGACTGCTATAGAGACAAATGGGTAGGGAGTAAAGGGCAACTTCATATGAAAGGCAGGCAGGCAGAATCTCGACTCTACCTCTCCGACTGGGCTGGGTGGCAGCATGAACAGCGTTTGGCTGTTGGCCCCTGCTGAACAACTGCGGCCCCTGCTGGCTGACTGATGGCGCCTGCACAGGGCTGAGGAATAATGCTGATGGGGGTGTGACCCTCCGTACACAGCGTCCATCAGTGTATGAACTCGACTCGTGCAGGTGAAAAATGCAGTCTGTACTGATTGCGTACCGGAGGGGGCGCAAGTCAGTTGAGAGGCGTCCTCAGTCAGCGGTGAAGGGTCGAACCAGTATAGAGGACGCGATCAGGGTAACTGGACACGGCTAGAATAGGGGAGAAAAATTGGGGGGGAAAAGTGGGGAAAAATAGATAATAAAAAAAAAAAAAAACAGGTGAAAAATGCTTTTATTATCTCGTCCAGTCCGGTGGGAAAGACCGGACCGAAAAGTGGGTGCAAGAACCCTGATTAGTAGCCCAAAGGCGCCTGTACTGGAAGGTGTGGGGGATTAAGGAGGGAATAAGAGCAGACACTCCAAAATCCTTTGAAAGCCATGGGACGAGTAATCAAAAGGTTGCCGGTTAAAGCCCCACCACTGCCAGGTTGCCACTCTTGGGCCCTTGAGCGAAATCCTTGACCCTCAGTTGCTTAGAGCAGAAAGGCAGGCAGAATTACCCTCCTCAGAAACGCCCCGAGTCTCCAGTAGTGGGAGACGAATTGACTACACTAAGTTATGAGAAAGAGAGAAAGATGCATAAATAAAAAAACCTGTCTTTAAAAACGTTTTTACGTGAGGTACAGTGAGGTACAGTGAGGGTTGTCCGTATACTTCTGGAAAGTGTTGGAATCCCAGTGTATCGGATGTCTGAGGTTTATAAATAACAGACTGTGCTACTCCGGCTCGTGGTTGTAGTAAACAAAACCAAAGTAATCAGACGGGGGAGCAGATCAAAGGTCAGAGTTAGAGCTGAAGTTTTATAATCACTGTGATCACATGAACACAAAAGTGATTCATTATCTGGATGTAATTACACTGGTTACATAATACACTGATCAGCCATAACATTATAACCACCTCCTGGTTTATCAGCTCCACTTACCATATAGAAGCACTTTGTAGTTCTACAATTACTGACTGTAGTCCATCTGTTTCTCTACATGCGTTGTTAGCCTGTTTTCACCCTGTTCTTCAATGGTCAAGACCCCCACAGAGCAGGTATTATTTAGGTGGTGGATCATTCTCAGCACTGCAGTGACACTGACATGGTGGTGGTGTGTTAGTGTGTGTTGTGCTGGTATGAGTGGATCAGACACAGCAGCGCTGCTGGAGTTTTTAAACATCGTGTCCACTCACTGTCCACTCGATTAGACACTCCTATAGCTGGTCCACCTTGTAGATGTAAAGTCAGAGACGATCGCTCATCTATTGCTGCTGTTTGAGTCGGTCATCTTCTAGACCTTCATCGGTGGTCACAGGACGCTGCCCACGGGGCGCTGTTGGCTGGATATTTTTGGTTGGTGGACTATTCTCAGTCCAGCAGTGACAGTGACAGTGCCGGCAGGTCAGACGCACCAATTTTTATGTAAGATGTACTCCCTGGGGGGCACTTTACCACTGAAGCAACCCCAGTTATCCCCCCCCCCCCCCACACCGACTCACTACATTACCAAAAAGGGTGTTATATAGGCAAATGTATTGGGACGCGATGGGTGGGCTGAAACACTTCAATAACAAAGTGGGATGTCCATATACTTTTGGTCAGAAAGTGTTATGATGATGATGATGATGATGATGATGGGATCTTACAGCCACTTGAAGATCGTGGATGCAGATCTCCATGACTGCACGTCCCACAGGAGAGCAGCCTGTTATTATTTGGACGCATGTGCACAGATGTGACTGACGAAATTCCACGACTTTTAGGTGCAGCAGTGTTGTTGGGATTTTTTATTAGGAAAGCCTTTATTAGGAACACCTACTCTGTGATCGCTGGTTGTATGTGGACGTTTAGAGACGCTCTAAAAATCCCAACAACACTGCAGCACCTACTACCCTCATACCGGAACAGCAGCGCTTTGGACACCGACCGGCGCGCGCACGGTTATGTAATAAATAAAGGAGCCGCACGCGCGCTGCGTCACTCTCTCGGGGCTTGCAGGTGGAGCTCGCGCTCACCGTATAAAAGCCCGAGCGCGGCGCGCGCACAGCTCTACGTTGCACTCGGTTCAGTTTTCGTCATGAGCGGCGATGAGCTCGCGCGGGTTTACCGAGGCACGCTCGCGCACTCCACCCGGCAGTCCGCACTGTGCGTGCTCGCGGACTCTGTACTGGGAGTGAACGCGCGGGGCAAGGTTGGTACTCCGTGTATTATAGTGATTCCATGCCAAGGTGGGTACACCGTTTATTATAGTGATTCCATGCCAAGGTGGGTACACCGTTTATTATAGTGATTCCATACCAAGGTGGGTACACCGTTTATTATAGTGATTCCATGCCAAGGTGGGTACACCGTGTATTATACTGACTCCATGCCAAGGTGGGTACACCGTTTATTATAGTGATTCCATGCCAAGGTGGGTACACCGTTTATTATAGTGATTCCATACCAAGGTGGGTACACCGTTTATTATAGTGATTCCATGCCAAGGTGGGTACACCGTGTATTATACCGACTCCATGCCAAGGTTGGTACTCCGTGTATTATACTGACTCCATGCCAAGGTGGGTACACCGTTTATTATAGTGATTCCATGCCAAGGTGGGTACACCGTTTATTATAGTGATTCCATGCCAAGGTGGGTACTTAGTTTATATAGTATACTGTTTCCATGCCAAGGTGGGTACTCCGTGTATTATACTGTTTCCATGCCAAGGTGGGTACACAATTTATTATACAGTATACTGATTTTGTGCAAAGGTGGGTACTCCGTTTATTACAATGATTTAATGCCAAGGTGGGTACTTAGTTTATATAGTATACTGTTTCCATGCCAAGGTGGGTACTCCGTGTATTATACTCATTACGTGCCAGGGTGGGTACTCTGTTTACTATAGTGATTCCGTGCCAATGTGGCTACCCCCATTATTATACAGATTCCGTGCCAAGATGGGTAGCCCGATTATTATAGTGATTCTATGCCAAGGAGGTACACCGTTTATTATAGTGATTTCATGCCAAAATGGGCACTCCGTTCATTTTACTGATTCCATGCCAAGGTGGGTACTCCATTTATTATAGGCTTTCTAATTCCGTGCCAAGTTGGGTACTTAATTCATTATTGGCTTCTGATTCTGTTTATTATACCAATGTCATGCCAATGTGGGTACTCAGTTTATTACGCAGTATATTGTTTTTATGCAAAGGGGGTACACCAATTACTATATTGATTTCATGCCTAGGCGGGTGCTCAGTTTATTATAGGGTTTCTAATTACATGCCAAGGTGGGTAAACCGTTTTATTATATATTGATTCCATGCCCAGGTGGGTAAACCATTTATTATAGGCTTTCTGATTCCATGCCTAGGCTTGGTGGGTAAACCATTTATAGTAAAGTGTACAGATTTCATGCCCAGGTGGTTCTGTGTTTATTATACTGATTCTGTGCCAAGCTGGGAACTTAATGTATTACTGACTTTTAATTCCGTGCCAAAGTGGTTCTTTGTTTTTTTATATATTGACTCCATGCCAAGGTGGTTCTCCTATTCATACAGTTACTGGATAAAGTCATTCATCACCGCCTCCACTTCATTTCACTTGTGCTTTCACTTGTGCAGTATTATGTAAGATAGTGTTGGATTTACACTGATCAGCCATAACATTAAAACCACCTCCTTGTCTCTACACTCACTGTTCATTTTATCAGCTCCACTTACCATATAGAAGCACTCTGTAGTTCTACAATTACTGACTGTAGTCCATCTATTTCTCTACATACTTTTTACCCTGCTTTCACCCTGTTCTTTAATGGTCAGGACCCCCTCAGGACCACCACAGAGCAGGTATTATTTAGGTGGTAGATGATTCTCAGCACTGCAGTGACACCGACATGGTGGTGGTGTGTTAGTGTGTGTTGTGCTGGTATGAGTGGATCAGACACAGCAGCGCTGCTGGAGTTTTTAAACACCTCACTGTCACTGCTGGACTGAGAATAGTCCACCAACCAAAAATAGCCAGCCAACAGCGCCCCGTGGGCAGCGTCCTGTGACCACTGATGAAGGTCTAGAAGATGACCGACTCAAACAGCAGCAATAGATGAGCGATCGTCTCTGACTTTACATCTACAAGGTGGACCGACTAGGTAGGAGTGTCTAATAAATTGGACAGTGAGTGGACACGGTGCTGTGTCTGATCCACTCATACCAGCACAACACACACTAACACACCACCACCATGTCAGTCTCACTGCAATGCTGAGAATGATCCACCACCTAAATAATACCTGCTCTGTGGTGGTCCTATGGGGGTCCTGACCATTGAAGAACAGGGTAAAAGGGGGCTAACAAAGCATGTAGAGAAACAGATGGACTACAGTCAGTAATTGTAGTACTACAAAGTGCTCCTATATGGTAAGTGGAGCTGATAAAATGGACAGTGAGTGTAAAAACAAGGAGGTGTTTGGAGTCTACAATGACTCTACTGGCTGTGTCTCAAGGGCATCGGCGCCCAGTTTTACCAGTCTTACGATCCACTTTATTCATGTGTCTGATGTGATGGTTAATGCTGTTTTCTTTGTCTTACATACAGATTGTATTTGTTGAAGATGGACAGAATGTGGACAGACTGTCTCAGGACTGGGGGTTTGAACCCTCAGACGTGGAACAGCTCGGAACTTAGTGAGTAACACCAAAGTTTGTAGGGTAGCCAAATGACCATGAGCATATTAGACGTCCCATTACAAATCCAGTAGTATTTATTGGCGTATAACAGCCTGCACTGATTGGCGGAGGCTTTCCTATCAACCACAGATCGACTAGAGAAGAATCTGTATAATATTCAGAATCTAAAAACGTGACTTCTTACCTGGTTGTTTTGCAGTGAGTTTTTGATGCCGGGGATGGTGGACACCCACATTCACGCCCCACAGTACCTTTACTCAGGGACCCACCTGGACCTGCCGCTCTTGGACTGGCTCAGCACGTACACGTTCCCTGTCGAGTCGCGCTACGAGGACCTGGAATTCGCCGAGGACGTGTACAACAAAGTAGTGGTGAGGCACGGCAGAATCACAGCTAACGAGTCCCATCTTTTGAGGTTATTTACTAGCTTTGGAGCATCTTAGGAACATTCGAGAGGCTCAAAAGTTTGTGGACAACCATTTACGATTTCAAATCGTAACCGAGCCACCAACCGAGCCACCGTGCCGCCCTGCTGGGATTCACTTTTATTAAAAAAACACAAGTGCATTAATGAGGTTGGGTGCTCATCTAGGGTCTAATGGAGTTTAAATCAAGGCTGTGCCGGCTAGTGATTCCAAACTCAAACAATTTCTATATGGGGCTTGTTTCATTCATGGGTAAGGGTTAGGGCGTTCCCCAATCATCCTTTCGATTATTCCAGAGCAGGTATTTCAGGTCAGTTATTCAGGATTTGTATTGTATTTGTATTTGTTTAGTGCTTTTGAACAATAGCGCACCATCCTAAAGCAGCTTTGTACAGATCCAGGTCAAGTTCCTACTAGTTTTTCTAGTTCAGGTCTTAGGTACGGCGCTTCTGGCTCTCACAGACCCAAATCTGGTAATTAGTCTTCAAACTATTCAGACTGTGTTTTAAAAGTCTGGCTAAGACGGGAATGAGCCTTCCAGAAAGATGCAGGCAAATATGTATTTTAAAGCGCCCAGGTGGCGCAGCGGGTTATTCCGACTGGTCGCCATCTGGCGGGCATAACTGGCAGTGCCTGCATCAGATACTAATTGGCCACCGTATCTGCAAGGTGGGTGGGTCTTCATATGCTGTGTAATACAGAATGCAGGGGCGAGAAGAGGAGGGCTGTACTGTACACGTGTCGGATGAGGTGTGTACAGCGACGTGCTCTCCTCGGATGCAATCTGGTATCTCTCAGCAGCGGAAAACAAAATTGAGTCGCTAAATCGGGAGGAAAATGGGGAGAAAATGCATAAAAATATATGTATTTTATTTCATTATTGTTTTCTCAGTTTATGCACCGTTTCTTTGATATACGTCATTTGCACTCTTCGCTTCCATCTCTGGTGCCGTATGAAGTCACATGGTTACACCGGTCAGCGAGCTGGTGCACGTCTCCCTGTTTACTTGAGCGATAGGCTTTGTTTTGACCGGAGGCTCGCTTTGTTCTCGGCTCTTTTTCTCTGTGTTTTATGCTTCATTCTGCAAGTTTTAGGGCTCAGTTATGGCTTCGAAAGACAAGGAAAGTGGTAAGAGAAAGACCTTGCTAAAAAGTCAGTTAAATCGAGGTTCAACCCATTTTATGGCTATATGTGAGACCAGGCTGAAATTTATTTGCTTTGTTGGTGTCTGTTTGCAGAAAAGAACTCTATGCAACGGCACCACGACCGCCTGCTACTTCGCCACCATACACACGGACGCCTCGCTCCTGCTCGGACAGATTGCAGGTATCTTCAAAACACACGTTGACCTTTCAACCCTTGGAGTTTGTCCTATAGATAACGGCACGCGATCGTGTTTGACTTTTGTGTAAGCGAGCTGAAAGGGAGCAAACAAGAATTTCTTTGTGCAGAAATGTGTATTTATTAGCAAAGAATAAAACTCAGTGGAGCGGAGAAGTATTCAGTCATTATATTAAAATGCACAGATTGCATAAAAGCTGCCGAAAAAAAATAATGCAATCCGATCATCCGAACACACTTTTATACTTAAATACTGGATTAAAACCAAGAGAAATGATGAAATGTGCTATTAATGTGCTTGTAATCCTGCAGATCACTTTGGGCAGAGGGCTTTTGTAGGGAAGGTCTGCATGGACCTCAACAGCATGGTGCCGCACTATAAAGAACAAGCGCAGGAAAGCCAGGAGGAGACGCTCCGGTGAGTTTTGCTACATAATAAACCTAGTATTTTATGTTCATGCGTGAGTTTTCTACACTACATGGACAAAAGTATTGGGACAAGAGCCCTGACGTCATCTCAGCCCAACTCGACAGCTCTGGAATGAACCAGAACACCAATTGAGGCTTTCTTGACCAACATCAGTGCCCAGCCTTACAAATACGGTCATCGTCTGACTGAATGGGCACAAATTCCCATACACAGACGTCTTGTAAGAAGCCTTCCCAGAAGAGCGGCTGTTGTTCTAGCTGAATGTCGCGCTATTGTAATAGTGGGACGTCCAACAAGCTCATGATCAGGTGTCTGAATACTTTTGGCCATATAGTGTCTGTTCATGCATTTATTGACTCCCTGTATGATACTTTCTTACCTTTACACTTATCTGACGTTATTTGGTTCACCACTGATTAACAGGCTGCGTCCCAAACCACATTTCATGTGCTACGTAGTGTGTAGTGTGTGATTTGGGATGCCTGTGCTTTGAATGCTGGGCTTGACCTTTGAGCTCTTCATTGAGGCAGCATAGGTTCTTCAGACCTTCACTCCTGGGACTGAATGACTGACATTAATAAGAATTATATAAGATTATGTAAGAATTAAAAATTCCAGCTACTAATGTTTTGTTTATTTCATTACAGCTTCATCCATGAACTTCTCGAGCGAAAGGTAAGGTGCTGAATTCCACCTACAGAACAAGCCGGTTTCAGCTATCAGATGGTTACGGCATGAAAAGGGCTTTTGTTTGGCTCTAGATCTCGAATGAGCCATGTAAAAGCAAGAACGTATCACACAAGGTCAAGGGAGTGTCAGATTGGCACAAACCAAAAAGAATCCTCTCTAAAAAGAATCCATTATCTTTACTCACCGTCTCTGCTATACTCATCGTTGGTTTATTTGTTTCTGTGTATGTCAGTACGCTCACGTGAAGCCGGTAGTGACCCCCAGGTTTGCCGTGTCTTGTTCCTCGTCTCTCCTCAGCAGCCTGGGAAAGATCAGCAAGAATTATGATCTCCGCATTCAGGTAAATCATATTACAAGTTTCCGCACTTTTATTAACTCTATTTATTAAGAATTTCAAAAACAAATGACTTCCGATTCATTTTTCCATCATCATCATACCAGCGTTTTAAAGCCATCAGCAAACCATGTTTTTGGTTGAGCTCGTGGCCACTGAGCTGTCACATCATCATCACATGAAAATCTTCTTCCCCTTAAAGCTTCCTGAGCGTCCAAAAAGGTGGAAATCAGACGTCGTTCTCAGTCTCTCAGACACGACCGATTACTACTCCTCCCGTCCCGCCCTCATCGCTTATAACCAAAATACCAATCTTCTCATGTCCGATTCCTGATAGTAAACCTCCTGCATCTTGCACAACCCGAGGAGAGTCGTATCGCCACACTACCCCTCCAACAAGTGTCCAATCTGCGGCTGATTATAATCACCTGCCAACGTTGGGTTCCATAACACGTACAGTGAGCCATGGTGAGGGACCTTCCCTTCGTCAAACATGGCCAATTGTGTTTGTGTGGATACCTGGCCAGGCCGAATGAGCACAAATTCCCACAGACACAATAAAACTCTGATGGAAATCCCCCTATTCTAGCCATAAAAAGGAAGCACCTTCGCGCTATTGCCCATGATTTTACAATGAGACGTCCACCGAGTCAGATGGCTGTGACGTTTCTAAACAACTGTAACGAATGTTGATATTCTGAACGTCTTCGTTTCAGAGCCACATCAGTGAAAACAAAAGCGAGGTCGAGCTGGTGAAGAAGCTCTTTCCGAACTGCGCGTCGTACACGGACGTCTATTTGAAACACGACCTGCTGACACACAAGGTGAGACGCCGATGCCGGACGTTAAGGCTCGTCTTACGGTCGAGTTCCTCAACACCGAACCAGCTTAATGATTTAAGCGGTGTCTGATTGGCAGACGGTGATGGCTCATGGGTGCTACCTGTCGGACGAGGAGCTGAAGATCTTCCGCGAGAAAGGAGCGGCGATATCGCACTGCCCCAACAGCAACATCTCGTAAGTCAGTTCAGCTTAGACAAAACCGAACAGCAGGGCCACGCCGGTGAATAATAGTGGTATTATAAACTTCGGGTTTTTTGCACAAGTTTCTCTCTGTGTTACTAAGACTCAGTAACAAAGGCAATCCGAAAAGGGGGCAATTACTTTTTCACACCACTCCATTTCATTTTAAATAGCCGAAATATGATGTTTCTTGTCTCTCTCCTCTCCAGCTTGATCAGTGGCATGCTTAACGTGAGGAACGTCCTAAACCACAAGGTCAAACTGGGATTGGGCACAGGTGAGTTCTGACGCCTCAGTTTCGCCTCAGTTTCCCCAATTTTTTGCACTTTTGTCTGATCAAATGGTTTCAGATCCTCATTTCCGACTGAATATCAAACAAGAACGTAATTATCGGGATGTTCCGCTAGCGCACCAGCGCCAAGGTTCTGAGCTCCTCGGTTGGAAACTCGGCGTTGCCACCGGTCGACTGGGCGCCATCTAGCGGGCATAATCGACACGTATCTGCTAGATTAGCAGATAGAGGCGCCTGTGCAGAATGTATGGGTGAAAATGGGTTCCGCTTGGGGCTGCGCGCTGGGCTGCAATCAGGGATCCACCAGCACCGAAAGACAAACTGACTACACTAAATTGGGAGAAAATGCATGTATAAAATAGAATAATAGGGAAGCTACTTGGGTGCTCGGGTGGCAGAGCGGTAATTTGTACCACTGGAATCCAGCGTTTGTGCCATTTTTAGTTGACTAACACATCACTACCCTCTGATTTATTTGTATTTTACTTCTACTGTATATCCATTTCTTTTGGGACTGGGTTTGTATTCAAAACGCTCTTAGTCTGAAAACTCCAACATGTTGTGTTTGCTTTCTTATGCAGATGTAGCCGGCGGCTACTCCACATCCATGCTAGATGCCATTCGCAGAGCCATGGACACGTCCAAGGCCCTGAGCATGCAGGACCCTCATCTACAGCCTCTCACCTTCAAAGAAGCCTTCCGTCTGGCCACACTCGGGGGCAGTGAAGGTACGTTCGTTCTCTTAAGCACCCGGATAGGCTGAGAGCATCACCGAGACTCGGGACTCATGAGCTCAGACTCGTATGACCGAATCAAATCCAGTTAATTAGATTCGTTCTCCTGTATTTGCAGCACTCATGCTGGACGACTGTATAGGAAACTTTGAGGTGGGGAAGGACTTTGATGCTCTGCGAGTGAACCTGTGTGTTCCTGGAAGCCCCGTCGATGTGTTTCCTGGAGACGGCCCCGAGGTATTTCTAATTAGTGGGCACAAATTCCCACAGACACTTAAGAGGCTGCTGTAGCTGTTAATAGAAGTCTCATAGTCAAGTGTCCACAGTTTTGGGCATATAGTGTAAATTATATCATGTTTTATTTAATGATTTGAACTCATGCAGCAGTAAACTGAATCGTTTCTAACTATTATTTTGTGCTTATTTCAGGTTATTCTGGAGAAATTTCTCAATCTGGGTAAGAATTATTCAAAAATCATTTACACTCTAGTGTTTTGTGTTACTATAAATATTTACATTAATAAAATAATTCATAATATGGGCCTGAAGTTGTCATTAGTGTCGTAATGCCAGGAGTCATTCTGTTAATGATTTGCATACCCTCAAATGAAGTCGACACGGCCATGCCCACAATTGTTCTTAACACATGTAAAACACAGTCCTGAACTCACACAAACAAGAAAAGTCAAAAGTGTCTGTTACGCAAACCGCTGGTCTGGGCGGTCACATGAACAACGGTTGGCTGATGTTCATACAGGGTGGGAGCTGGATAGGGACTCTTCATAACTGAGGCAATTACGACCTCTGCTGGCTGATTGATGGCGCCTGCACATGGATGGGGAATAATGCTGATCAGGGTGTGGCTCTCCGTGCACAAAGCTGATCCGCATATGAACTCATCTCGTGCAGGTGAAAAGATGCAGTCAGGTACTGCACCTGTGTGTCAGTCTCGCTCTCCTCAATCAGGACAGGGATCGGCATCAGTAGAGAGGAAGCGTAATGCAAGTGGGTAATTGGATACGCTAAAAGTTGCATAAAATGCATAAAACAAAAATATATTCAGTGTGTATATATATACAAAAAGTGCTACTATGAATTTGAAAGACTGACAGTCAAATAAGGCAAAAACTCCAACCATAGCTGGTTGTGAGTCATTTATTGTTAGTAAAACTCTGGGCTGCAGTTTCTCTTTGAGTTTGTACATTCATCTTTCTCTTGATTCAATGATTTTTGTCTCAGTCAGGTAAATCGTCAAGCGTTTCTTTCATCGTAGGTTTGATGTTTCATCACGTCAAACGATACAATGATATCAGTAATCAATAATGAAGAATCTGTCTGGTGTGTGTGTGTGTGTGTTTCCTGATATTGCAGGTGATGATCGGAACATCGTTGAAGTCTACGTGGCTGGGAGGCGAGTGGTGCCTTTTCATGAACCCTAGTCAGTTCATCTGGTTTTACGAAGTCCGGTTAACCGGGAGTTAATGGTGCTGCACAGAAGAGAGCACTTTATTAGAACAGTGCCATGAAAAAGTATTTACCCCCCTTTCTGATTTCTTCAGTGTTTGTATAATTGTTACAATTAGGTTCAGATCGTCAAACCAAAAAAAACCCATTTATTATTATTTAATTAATCCAATTAAGCACATTCAATAGATGACCAGGTTTAGGTTCAGACCAGACAGACTCAGACTTGATTACTGCAGCCATGTTCAATCTGAACATCACTGCAGGACCAGCATGCTTTGCCTACCTCAAATAACCAGTGTTTATGACTCCACTGTTAGAGAGAATAAGAATGGTGTATGATAGGGGCATCCAGTGGAGAACGAATAGGAACATAAAGGCTCGTCTTATGTTTGCCAAAAAACATCCTGATGACCTTTCAAGCCTTTTGGAATATACGTAGATTGTGGACTGGGGGTGGAATTCTTTTTGAAAGACATGGGTCCTGTTGCATCTGGCATAACGTTAACACAGCCTTCCACAACGAGAACATGAGAACATGAGTGTGATGGTGTGGGGATGGCTATTGTTCGGTCACTGACCTTTTTCCCCTAATAAATAAAACTAATATGGAATCGAGGAAATCAAAGGGGGTCATATACTTTTTTATGATACTGTGTCATAAGATGTATGTTGAAATTTTAATATCTATATTTTAGATATTTTAATAAAATTAACATTTTACAATTTTCACCTTGGTAGCATCTCGCCTTCATTTGAGACCAACCATTGTTGGTACAGGGTGTAGATGTTTAGTTAGGAGAGTTTCGATGGATCATGAGATTAAACCACATTAACTGACCACAAATATGTTTTGTGTATCTGTTTACCCAGAGTCAGTAATTCAGGAGTGTATTTGCATTTTCATTGGGTTCATTTTATATAATGAGTCGTCATCCAGGGTTGGTCGGGCGTCTACAAACAAACACGATTGTCTATGCTTGGCCGGGGGGCGGATGGTCAAGGCTCTGTGAAGGATTGCCGTCCGGTCTGAGATGTGTTCCTGCATTGCACCCGGTGATTGTAGGAAAGCTGGACCCACAGTGACCCTGACCAGAATAAAGCGGTGGTAAAACATAGAAATGAAATAAAAAATTAAATAAGCTGTATATGCTTCTGACTTTTCTGTTCCAGCATGAAGGTCCATTAGGGTTGAACAAGTTTGGTGTTCAGGAAGTCTAGTGGGTGCACAGAGCCCTAAAATATAGACGGCCAAGAATGTTCTGTTGTTGTGGTATGGATGGATGGATATGGAAGACAGGAGAACAGTGTAACCCGGGACCATTTCACTGGTAGTTTAGTAGCGCCAGTGCCAAGCCACCACTGCCTCACAACAACATCTCAGATTGTGTTTTTTTTTTCAAAAACTGTGTTGTCTGGTGCCTTTACTTTATTAATCGTAACAAAGGACTGATCTCAAATTATAACTTATCTAAAAGGTAATAGGACCACTGGACCAACACAAACATGTTTACAAATTAATACTTGCTTATAAAGTATTTATACCTAAATTACCCGCTTATTTGCACACTGTATTCACTGTAAAGGCTCACATTGCACCTCATATTGCATTTTTTTTTTCTCTTCTTTCTTCTATTTTTCTCTCAACTTACATTTTTTTTAATAACTTTTTTGGTACAGTATGTTTTTCTTTTGTTATTTAGTAGCACTAATGTGACCAGGCAGTTATAAAAAAAAAGCATTTCACTGCTAGTTATACCATGTATGACCTGTTTGTGTCAAACAAACTGTGATTTGATTTAATATTCTATGGGCGGCACGGTGGCTGTTGCCTTACAGCGAAAAGGTCCTGGGTTCGATTCCCAGGTGGAGCGGTCTAGGTCTTTCTGTGTGAAGTTTGCATGTTCTCCCTGTGTCTGTGTGGGTTTCCTCCTGGAGATCCGGTTTCCTCCCACAGTACAAAGACAAAGTGCAAGTGAGGTGAACTGGAGATACAAAATTGTCCATGACTGTGTTTGTTATTAACCTTGTGAACTGATTAATCTAATGTGATGAGTAACTACCGTCTGTCATGAATGTAACCAAAGTGTAAAACATGTTGTTAAAATCCTAATAAATAATAATAATAATTGGATATTCTATAGTTTCTAATCTTGTCAGAGTAAAATATTGGCCCACAGGATACTGTATTCATAAAAGTAGGCAACACTGAACAATGAATGCCTTTTTTACCATTGTATTAAAAAATATAACGAATTTTGTGCAACTAAAAAAAAGAAAATAAGATCTAAAACGTATAAAAAGAAAAAGTATATATATATATATATATACAGTGTATCACAAAAGTGAGTACACCCCTCACATTTCTGCAAATATTTCATTATATCTTTTCATGGGACAACACTATAGACATGAAACTTGGATATAACTTAGAGTAGTCAGTGTACAGCTTGTATAGCAGTGTAGATTTACTGTCTGCTGAAAATAACTCAACACACAGCCATTAATGTCTAAATAGCTGGCAACATAAGTGAGTACACCCCACAGTGAACATGTCCAAATTGTGCCCAAATGTGTCGTTGTCCCTCCCTGGTGTCATGTGTCAAGGTCCCAGGTGTAAATGGGGAGCAGGGCTGTTAAATTTGGTGTTTTGGGTACAATTCTCTCATACTGGCCACTGGATATTCAACATGGCACCTCATGGCAAAGAACTCTCTGAGGATGTGAGAAATAGAATTGTTGCTCTCCACAAAGATGGCCTGGGCTATAAGAAGATTGCTAACACCCTGAAACTGAGCTACAGCATGGTGGCCAAGGTCATACAGCGGTTTTCCAGGACAGGTTCCACTCGGAACAGGCTTCGCCAGGGTCGACCAAAGAAGTTGAGTCCACGTGTTCGGCGTCATATCCAGAGGTTGGCTTTAAAAAATAGACACGAGTGCTGCCAGCATTGCTGCAGAGGTTGAAGACGTGGGAGGTCAGCCTGTCAGTGCTCAGACCATACGCCGCACACTGCATCAACTCGGTCTGCATGGTCGTCATCCCAGAAGGAAGCTGACGCACAAGAAAGCCCGCAAACAGTTTGCTGAAGACAAGCAGTCCAAGAACATGGATTACTGGAATGCCCTGTGGTCTGACGAGACCAAGATAAACTTGTTTGGCTCAGATGGTGTCCAGCATGTGTGGCGGCGCCCTGGTGAGAAGTACCAAGACAACTGTATCTTGCCTACAGTCAAGCATGGTGGTGGTAGCATCATGGTCTTGGGCTGCATGAGTGTTGCTGGCACTAGGGAGCTGCAGTTCATTGAGGGAAACATGAATTCCAACATGTACTGTGACATTCTGAAACAGAGCATGATCCCCTCCTTTCGAAAACTGGGCCTCATGGCAGTTTTCCAACAGGATAACGACCCCAAACACAACCTCCAAGATGACAACTGCCTTGCTGAGGAAGCTGAAGGTAAAGGTGATGGACTAAACCCAATTAAGCACCTGTGGCGCATCCTCAAGTGGAAGGTGGAGGAGTTCAAGGTGTCTAACATCCACCAGCTCCGTGATGTCATCATGGAGGAGTGGAAGAGGATTCCAGTAGCAACCTGTGCAGCTCTGGTGAATTCCATGCCCAGGAGGGTTAAGGCAGTGCTGGATAATAATGGTGGTCACACAAAATATTGACACTGGGCACAATTTGGACATGTTCACTGTGGGGTGTACTCACTTATGTTGCCAGCCATTTAGACATTAATGGCTGTGTGTTGAGTTATTTTCAGAAGACAGTAAATCTACACTGCTATACAAGTTGTACACTGACTACTCTAAGTTATATCCAAGTTTTATTTCTATAGTGTTGTCCCATGAAAAGATATAATAAAATATTTGCAGAAATGTGAGGGGTGTACTCACTTTTGTGATACACTGTATATATATTATGTATGTGAAGAAGTGTAGCAGTATTGCACATGTACAAATGCTTGTTATAAAGTTCTTAAATTGCCACTACTGTTAAAGCCACTTCAGTTCGAGTAAAATCAGAACTGTAACAATAGGTGGTGCTAACATGCCATGTATCAACCTAATCTGCTGCTGAACATGAGGCCTGAACTCTGTGAATAAAGACGCTGTGTTTTGTGTGATCGTTTTGTGTGGTGGTGTTAAAGCCACAGTCTGTCCCTGCCCTGCCCACACTCCTTCTTTACCCCCCACACAGAGTCCTAACAATTAGTTTTTGTGTTTGAAGCGAGACAGGTCTGTAATTACTGAACAGCTCAGACCAGTCACGCCAAGTCCACCATGTACTGGAGCTCACAAAGGCTCAGTGGGAGGCCTTATCGACTGTTTTTACTATGGTGTTTCGGTCCTGAGGGGTGTTCGGGGAGTCCATATTTGGAAGATGACTGTAATTCGAGAGCGTTTGTGTTTGGTTCTCGGCCTTTTCACCATGCTGGCACGTTTCTCAGCATCTTTGCTTTTTGACTAGAATTACTCTGTTAGTTCTCTGTTTAAAGCTGCAAGGAGAACAAAAGTGGTAAAGAAGGTCGGGACTAAATGTAAAGAATCAGGGAGTAAACTGATCCTAACATAAGTGCACTATATGGCTAGAAGTTTGTGGACACCTGACCATGAGCTTGTTGGGCAACTATTGCATATCCATGAGCACTATAATCCCACAGCCAACCCTATTTATGTGTGACTATAACAACCAACACAAAATTTATTTATTTATTAATTATTAGGATTTTAATATCATGTTTTACACACTTTGGTTACATTCATGACTGGACAGGTAGTTACTGGTTACACAAGATTCATCAGTTATAGTTTTTGTCAAACACTATATAATACACAATATAATATACACCGATCAGCCATAACATTAAAACCACCTCCTTGTTTCTACACACACTGTCCATTTTATCAGCTCCACTTACCATATAGAAGCACTTTGTAGTTCTACAATTACGGACTGTAGTCCATCTGTTTCTCTGCATACTTTTGGGGTGGACCCCCACAGGACCACCACAGAGCAGGTATTATTTAGGTGGTGGATCATTCTCAGCACTGCAGTGACACTGACATGGTGGTGGTGTGTTAGTGTGTGTTGTGCTGGTATGAGTGGATCAGACACAGCAGCGTGTCCACTCACTGTCCACTCTATTAGACACTCCTACCTAGTCGGTCCACCTTGTAGATGTAAAGTCAGAGACGATCGCTCATCTATTGCTGCTGTTTGAGTCGGTCATCTTCTAGACCTACATCGGTGGTTACAGGACGCTGCCCACGGGGCGCTGTTGGCTGGATATTTTTGGTTGGTGGACTATTCTCAGTCCAGCAGTGACAGTGAGGTGTTTAAAACTCCAGCAGCGCTGCTGTGTCTGATCCACTCATACCAGCACAACACACACTAACACACCACCACCATGTCGGTGTCACTGCAGTGCTGAGAATGATCCACCACCTAAATAATACCTGCTCTGTGGGAGTCCACCCCAAAAGTATGTAGAGAAACAGATGGACTGCAGTCAGTAGTTGTAGAACTACAAAGTGCTTCTATATGGTAAGTGGAGACGATAAAAAACAAGGTGGTTTTAACGTTATGGCTGATCAGTGTATAATAGGTGTGGCCGAAACATTTGATCTGCAAAATTAGGAGGTGTGTCGACACGCTGTTATTATAACTAAATGTTTTTCTCGCTTCATCATTCCTCATTCACGTTATAAAGGATCTGATGATGAGCTTATGGGTAGATCTGGGTGTGCTTTAGGAAAACTCGAGCTTGTGTAATACTCTCAGCCTTTTTTCTTTACATACAGGTCAGTCTGTTTTTAGTCACAGAGGAAAGAGGAAGTTCAAATGTGGAACGCGGTGCACGGGGAACCTCATTTGATTACTCACAGCGTAACCGTGTCTGTGTGGAACGAAACTGTTGTATTAATTACACAATGGTTCTGTTTGAAAACCTAGTGAGCTGCCTTGCTGCCTACTGCCTACCTGGGCAGCTTCCTTGGTACAGGGGATGTTTGTTTGTTTGTTTGTTTATTTATTAGGATTTTAACTTTGGTAGGTTTTACACTTTGGTAACACTCATGACAGGAACGGTAGTTACTCATTACACACAAGGTTCATCAGTTCACAAGGTTATATCAAACACAGTCATGGACAATTTTGTCTTTGGACTGTCTGTCTGTGGGAGGAAACCCACGCGGACACGGGAAGAACATGCAAACTCCACACAGAAAGGACCCGGACCGCCCCACCTGTGGATCGAACCCAGAACCTTCTTGCTGTGAGGCGACAGTTCCACCCACTTAGCCACCGTGCCGCCCTATAGGGGATTTTAATAAGACCCTTTTAATAAGGAGCATTTTAAGGAATCTAAGAATTTAGACATGCCTTCTTCTCAGGAGTGTAGGATGACGTAAAATGCGTCTGTTTAGAGAGATCCCGAGGTTTTTAGGCAGACCCAATGACAGTCACTCAGTGCATTATTCTTATCGGGTTAACGGCGGCTCTGGCACCTATTTTATAGTAGGAATATCATAAAATGAATGTCATGCCAGATGTAACCATTCATGACGCATACGTCATCTGGCATGACATTTTATGATATTCCTACCATAAAATAGGTGCCAAAGCCATAAGAGTTGATGTCAGGAATTATAATAGTGTTATGGTAGCTGTACTGGCATCATAAAGCAAACACCAAAGATTCCACTGTAACAACTGTAATTAAAATCAAACATTCTAAGTAATTAACGGTGTCGTTGATAAGAAAGATGGTAAACACGCCTCTGTCTCAACTTTTTAAAATGTGTTGCAAGCATCAGATTTGTTTAACCACAATAGAGGTCAGTAAAAAACATTTGTTAATTAAATAACAGCAAGCAAATCACTGCTTCTTGTTTTTATTGCCTTTTACAAAGTGTCCCAACTTCTTTGGAAATGGGTTTGTATGTCATGTCATAACATTTTACGTGACGTGTTGTTATGCAGACAAGCACATTTTTACAGATGGGTGGGTGTTGGGGAGGAGGGCTGACTGAAGTTAAAGCAAACACGTTTGAGGGGGGTGAAGAGGTAACGAAATTCCTAGAAACCAAACATCCGAGCATGTGTGTGTGTGTGTGTGTGTGTGTGTGTGTGCAGTGCCTAAATTAGACTGTAGAGTTGAAAAACAACATGTATGATTACGACAGGGTGTGCAGTAAAATATCGAAACGTATACGTCATCAAAACAGCCCAAACGTTGGCCAAAAGTATGTGGACACCTGAGCTTAAAATATTCTAACATAGTCTAATGCTAAAACTATTGGCATTAATTGAGTACTGTTCCTCCTTTATGGCTATAACAACCCAAAATTGGGAAGTGTGTCTGTGGGAATTTGTGCCTTTCTAGTTAAAAAAGCATTCGTAAAGTCAGGCACTAAACTGGTGGCTCGCGATCAGTGTTTTGATTTGAATCATTTCCACAAAAGTGTCCAAATAGTCTAACTGCTACCTACCCTGACTGATAGTTGGTGTATTAGTAGCACTAGTTATTTTTAAGAACATCATTTTGGTTAGTTTACGAGTCTGTCCTGACCTAGCTTGTATGGCTGTCGTTTCATACAATTGTACACTTCTTTAAGATGGGCAGAACTGACCACTGAGGTATGTTCTATCCTTTTCCAGATCTGTGTGTTTCAGTTTGATCATTAACTTCTGAATATTGTTCAGATTTTACTTCAATCAATTGAGTAGTTTTTGTTGGCACCAGACCCACTGTGACCCTGACCAGGACACAATAGTTTGTAAAAAAAATAAATGAATGAATAGATGAATAGAATAGCTTACAGGCCAGATGAAAAACCACTATCGGTTATGAAATATTTTCCTGCCTATACAGCGTGGTGATACTTCATGAACGTCAGCAGTGGGTGTGGCGGTGCCAGGTGTGCATTCAGAACGTGTTGCTCAACAGGCATCCAGGTGAAAGTAAACAAACCTCGATACTAAAAGCTGGTGCTGGTGCTGGTGCTGGTGCTGGAATGCACATTAGCGGATGTTAGTGTTGTGGTAAACATGTACAAACATTCCTGTACAGTTTACCACATCTATAATTAACCTTTCTATTATACAGGTACAAGGTTTTTCTCTGTGAGGAATTTGGCATTTTCTTTCAATACCTAAATGAGTTTTGGATGCCTTTCTATAGATGGGTGCGTTTCCGGTTAGGCTCTGGATTTACAGTGACCCTGACCAGGATGCATGTTTTTTTCAGGTACTTCAGATACAATAATGAATTGTTCCTTAGATACCTTCCTCTTGTCATCTTAATTCAAAATACAGGTCACCCGGACCTGCGCAACATTTTACCACATACCTGAGAATTGTGTGATCTTAACTGTGGCATTGTGGGATCATTGCGTACACCTGGCGTCCAGGAAAAATGTCCATGAATAAGGGTATTATAGTAATATGCGCATATTATAATGTAATAAACTGTAAAGTGTTCGTTTAACAATTAGGAAATTGTTTATCATAAATGTTTATCAGTGTTTATTTATTTATTAGGATTTTAACGTCATGTCCCACACCGAACAGAAAGGACCACCCCACCTGGGGATCGAACCCAGGACCTTCTTGTTTACCCTGTTTACCAGTGCAAAGACAATCTAAGAAAGGTAGGGTGTCACAACTAGTCGATTGCAAAATGGGGTAAAGTACTGGACTAGTAATCAGAAAGTTGCTGGTTCAAGCCCCGCCACTGCAAGGTTGACACTATTGGGCCCTTGAGCAAAGTAAAAGACAGGGTAACACAGAAGATGCTGTTCATTAAGGTTGCCAACCGTCCCGTAAAATACGGGATCGTTCCTTATTTGGAAACTAAACGTCGTGTTCTGTATTTTTATTAATATAAAAAGAAATGCTGCAGATTAGACCGAGACAGGCCGATATGTATGAAACAGAAGGAAACTGCTGCTCTCACTCAGCCTGGCTACGCGAGTCACGACCAATGAGAAGCGCTGTCAGCGGTAAACACCCGCCAACCCGCCAGCCCAGGGTGTTCCTTATTTCCAGTTCTGAATCTTGGCAACCCTACTGTTACTGCTGCAGAGGGAGTTTTTGCATTTCACACCACGTAGCATCACAACAGGTCCAGATCATTGAACTACACGTCTGCCTTGTTGAAAAGGCTTTCCCTGAGTCTGAAACAGCGTAAACGTTTACAAATTCACGTACTAAGATAGAGGTTATTGTCAACGCAGTGACAGCGCCGCATTTTGTTGAAATAACCCTATAATAACCCTTGTTTAAATCCTGCCAAGTGTCCTCTTTTTTAAAAGCCAAAAGTTGGTCAACCTAGTAAAGCAGATACAGCTGAACCTATCTGATGATTGTACATGACTCTTGTGTTGATGGCTGATGTAAAGGCTGGTGATATTATGGTGTGTTATGACTCATCTATGATGCACCTAAACAGCCTCCAGCCTTTGTGCTTCTCTCACATCAATGGTGGAGAACATACTGGAAGTGCATTAGTCACTAGTACACGTGTGGTAAAAATGTATAGTCAGCGTCTCCGGTGTGGTGTTCCGTTTTAGGTTGCCACTTCCGTCCCGCCCCCGGGTGTCGGCTTGACCAATAGACTCTGATGTGACGTATAAACCAGCCCCCTTACTAAAGAAGGAAACAAACAGTAAAAGAGAGAAGAGAGAGAATATCAGGGAAGGACGAGAGAGAGAGAGAGAGAGCGGGGGTGAGAGAGGGAGGTTCTGTCTGGGGGTTCATTTATCTCAGCCAGCCACACAAAGCCTTTGGAAAAACAGAACCGTTCCTGAACCCGTTCCGAAAGCACCGACCCGGATTTATACTTTATTCACAACTGTAACTATTAGGATTTACCTACCGATTAAGGTAAGAGTCAAAGACTGATCTGATTTCTGATAAGATAGAACCTTAAAGGACTGGATGTGTGAAAGCTTACTGTTCGGTGGATTAACGACGTGTTTGCTGACGTGTAGATGCTCACCAGTAATAAATACTGACCATTTTCCAGAATGAAGTTATATAATGACCTGTTAAACCGATGGGTCCTGGTAGACAACTTGTCACCACCACCATTATACAGAAATGGCACAGATGTGGCTTACCTGGACAAAAACAGCACATATAGGGCAGACAAGTTGGGTGGTTAGTTAACTGCTGGGTATTTTGGTTAATCAACAGTAAATAAGATTTAATAATACTCCAGTCATCAAGATATGACCCAAACAATGGCCAGTTCACTCCCCAGCGCCAGTAATCTATAATTATGGACGTGATTTGCCAGTAATCGATACGAACCAACCCGACAAATAAAGACACGAACACCAGGTCAGGTCAGTTCTAAAAATCCATCTGAAACAATGACTAACTGACCTGTCAGCAGCACTGTTTTAAACATGGACCTGACCTGCCAGGGGGGAAACAATACAAGTGCAGTTTTATTTACCCATCTTACTGTTCAGCATTTTAAAAGTAATTTAACATTTATTGCTTTATTAATGAATCATTCCAATGTTAAAACATACCCAGAACTACACACACACACATACACACACATACACCAGTCTGAACTACCTAGACACAACCAAGACCATACAAAACATTCTCCTGAAATATGAGTCAATTCATTGATCACTGATCTGGCAGCAACCAACATCAGATATTGCTAGTTTGCCCTTCCTCTGTTTTCGAAATCTCATTATAAAATCAAAGGACTGCTTTAGATACCAATGTAACTGATTGGAAATGAGTAGTAATTGTATAGAATTTGGTTGTTTTATTTATATACCTATATAGAATTGGCACATGTATTGATTAGTTCATCATTCTGCTGCTTTTCCTAAATTATAACAATAACTACTTGTTTTATCTGGACTATAATTACAGACTTCAACTGTCTGGGTTAAACAATAGGTCTAAGTAGACCTAATTTAGACTAAAATGATCAGCTTTACTGGTTAGGTAATTATTCTCCTGTACTTAAGTTTGATTGAGTCAATGAATAATTAAGTTAGCCCAGGTCCATTAAACATTGTCGTCTCTTGTTAATATTACTGTTTAGACATTTAAAATAAAGGTAAATTTCTTTGTTTATCCACAAAGAAATACCTAACCCAACCAGTTTTGTTCGAGGATAATTTACAACATCTATCTCACAGCAGGCTGAAGTGAACAGGAAGTTCTGTTATTACTGGCTACAATAGATTGATTAAACAAAGAGACAAAGACAAACACACTTTCCACCAAACAGTCCTCTTGTGTTTCAGTAGTTCTGTTGTTTGGAGCCATTCTGGTTGTTTTCAGTATCACTGTTGCATGTTTGCTTGAGGCAGTTTGATTAGTATCAACTAGATCTATAATTTTGGAGTCAACTGGAGTTCGATGCCGATCATTGAGCAATGAGTGATAAGAATCGATTCCACGCTGTTTTCGTCGATTAAAAAACAGTACAGTAAAGAAAAGCGTGTAAAGGGAACGTGTAGCATTATAGTACAATGACAAAAACGCAAATATCCAATCATTTAAAGGAAAATACGTAGTTTGTTTCCAGGCTCGTCGTTATAAGTTGTAGGGAACCATTTGATAAGGATCAATGGCTAGAAATGTTGGAATCGACTCCCACATTGATTCAGTGCTCTAGGAATCCATGGAGTCCACATTATTAAAAAAAAAACATTACGTTAATGTACTAATTATTATAATAATTGCACAGAGTAGTATGAAGTGTCGAATATGTTATTAGACGATTTAATCTTCAAGTCAGACTAAGGTAAAGTTTGAAATCTTATATGATTCAAATTGTTAGGAATCGATTGAGTTAGTTTTGCTCTTTTTAATTGATCAAAGCGAGATCTCAAAGATTAAACATTTATAAATAGTGAATATTTTCCCAGCATGTTCGTTATAAGTTCTTCTAAAGTAATTGTGTTAGTATTTAGTCAATTTAGCAATCTAGGGAGTCGACTTTTGATTTTGATTCAATGAGCTATGAATAGATGGAGTCGATTCTTTGTTTTTTACTACGCAAATAGATCGTGCAATTGTTAAATATGGTTAGATTAAATTGTTTAATATTGTAAATATTGTTTTTACGATTCTTTACGCAAACACAGATCGGAAAATAGCTCTTAAAACAATGCTGTAGTATTTAAATGAACTCCACATTTGGATGGATTCCACGAGAAGGTCAAAAAAGAAAACGTTCATCAAATGTGCCTATTATATACAGTAAATCATGTTAACTTATGGTTAACACTTTCTATATATTAAAAAAAAAATAAAGTACAACAACATTGCTGTTTGTTTATCATGTAAAGAGAGCTCTGGATCAGTTAAGAATCGATTCCAAAGCTTTCAACTCGACTCATGTCTAAGTACCTGTACATGGAAGAATCGATTCTTTACGTTCGATTCCCAGCTGATGTATCGGGTGTCTTCGTTAGCCAGCTCGGCTAACCCGGAGGCTCTGTTTGACCTCTGGACGACGTTTAGCCTTTGTGTGCTGTTATTCGATCACATTTGTCATCTGAAGCGGTTAAAATTTTTACATAAAGTGTTTTGGATAAAGAAACCTCGCTAATGTATCAGTTAAAATCGTTAATGGTTCATATTCAAATAAAGTAATGACCGTTAACGGTCGCGTGAGGTTTAAATTTAAATTTACTTCAACGTGGCGTGCGCGAGACAAAGCCGTTGGTTTTTGAATAGATGAAGATCTGAATCACAACTAGTTAAACTATCAGTATTAATTACCATTAAACTGCAACCGGTTTATTATTTACATGTCAAGCTCAGTTACTGGTGTGAAAATGTTGGTTTGGGGTGCCCTTTCCAGTTAAGAGTGGACAGGATGACAAAATGTCCAAATGTTGTGTTAAATCTTTAAACATCTGACGCACCTTATGGTGCAAATGATGGACCCCTCGTCATACTTTTATTTATATACAAAACATATGCTTACGTATATTACGAGCCCAACTTTGTTGCCAAAGTGCAAACACTTGTTTTTTAAGGAATGGGCACAAATTCATACAGACACTCCAACATCTTGTGGAAAGCCTTGGAGTGGAGACCGTTATAGCTATAGGAAGGAACTCCAGATTAGTGCCCATGGTTTTGTGACGAAATGTCCAACAAACTCCAAAGGAGCCAATTTACATGGCCAGAGGGAAGTCACCAATGGTATCTGTGCATCACAAATGACTAAATGAGCACAAGTTCACACAGACAGTGCAAAATTGTGTGGAAAGCCTTTCCAGAAGAGTAGAGCCTGTTAAGGTTGCGAAGCCCGGGGTAACTCAGCGTTAATGCCCATGGTTTTTTCAATGAATCATCTAACAAACTGCAAAGGAGCCGATTTACGTGGCCAAAGGGAGGTATTGGTGTCTCATTAATGACCAAATTAGCACAAATTCACACAGACACTGCAAAATTGTGTGGAAAGCCTTTCCAGAAGAGTAGAGCCTGTTAAGGCTGCGAAGTCGGGGGCATCTCCCATAGTTAAGTCCCATGGGTTTGGGAATTCCCATACAATTCCTACACAGGGCCTGCATAGGTTAATCTACACTGGGCCCACACAAACATTAAGGAATGGGCCTCGGGGGCTGACTGTGGACAGTCATAATAATGTCTATTTAGCCCCCAAATAGGCAGGCGGCATAGTGTTTAGATATCTTGTGGGAAATCAAGAGAAATTCCAGACTTGGTGGTGGCTGTGTAATAGATGTTAACGTGGGGTTAACGCTGGGCTGGACGGTTTGCTAATCAGCAAATCCACACTGGCCCCTTGGTCCAGCCCACAGTCCATTCTTAACTAGAATTTTTTAATATTTAATGTTACAAGCTTGTTGTTTGGTGCCCAGACCATGTTTTTGTGTCCATGTAAAATCCAACAATGTCTTTATTACAAAATATTTACAGGAACACACTAATTTCCAAGCTCTAACGCCTCAGTCTAATGAACAAATGTCAATAAAATGACCTGTTCTTGGATAAATAAGTAAGCAAAAATTCTAAAACTATTGATGGGACTTTTTCCTCCAGCAATGGCCCAGGAGACCAACCAGAGCCCGGTTCCCATCCTGTGCACTATGGGCTGCGGGTTCTATGGCAATCCCAGGAATAATGGGATGTGCTCGGTGTGTTACAAAGAGCACCTGAGTCGACAGCAGAGTAGTGATCGCAGCCCAGTGAGTCCTCTAGGTAAGTTACACCACAAAAAAAAAGCTTCATTCCTCTCATCGTTTGCATTGTCCAACACTATTGAAATAATTAATTTAAACAAACATATATAAACGGAACCCAGTATTGGTTAGAAAGACTTTTTATACAACGTCGTTAGAGAAACCTGAGCCAATTACATATAAAGGAAACTCAGGCCATAATTGTTTCTATGCCTAGAAGTTAGTCGGTTAAAGACCTGCTAGTGCTCCTTAGGCAACACATTTCCAAACCTTCCAATGGTGTCTTGACCAAACAAATTGAGTGTTCGGTAAAAGGAAAGTCCCAATAACCCTGATCCAGACAGGGTATAAAGAATCGTGTCTTATTATGAGGGTCTGTACTAGTATTGCTCATGGTGTGACCTCTCAACTCAGACTTGTTCAGGTAGGGTGGCCCCACTAGGAATACAAAACTCAGGATGATATGTCTCTGATGTTCAGCCTATATATATACGTATATACAGTGTATCACAAAAGTGAGTACACCCCTCACATTTCTGCAAATATTTTATTATATCTTTTCATGGGACAACACTATAGAACTAAAACTTGGATATAACTTAGAGTAGTCAGTGTACAACTTGTATAGCAGTGTAGATTTACTGTCTTCTGAAAATAACTCAACACACAGCCATTAATGCAACATAAGTGAGTACACCCCACAGTGAACATGTCCAAATTGTGCCCAAAGTGTCAATATTTTGTGTGACCACCATTATTATCCAGCACTGCCTTAACCCTCCTGGGCATGGAATTCACCAGAGCTGCACAGGTTGCTACTGGAATCCTCTTCCACTCCTCCATGATGACATCACGGAGCTGGTGGATGTTAGACACCTTGAACTCCTCCACCTTCCACTTGAGGATGCACCAAAGGTGCTCAATTGGGTTTAGTCCATCACCTTTACCTTCAGCTTCCTCAGCAAGGCAGTTGTCATCTTGGAGGTTGTGTTTGGGGTCATTATCGTGTTGGAAAACTGCCATGAGGCCCAGTTTTCGAAGGGAGGGGATCATGCTCTGTTTCAGAATGTCACAGTACATGTTGGAATTCATGTTTCCCTCAATGAACTGCAGCTCCCCAGTGCCAGCAACACTCATGCAGCCCAAGACCATGATGCTACCACCACCATGCTTGACTGTAGGCAAGATACAGTTGTCTTGGTACTTCTCACCAGGGCGCCGCCACACATGCTGGACACCATCTGAGCCAAACGGGTTTATCTTGGTCTCGTCAGACCACAGGGCATTCCAGTAATCCATGTTCTTGGACTGCTTGTTTTCAGCAAACTGTTTGCTGGCTTTCTTGTGCGTCAGCTTCCTTCTGGGATGACGACCATGCAGACCGAGTTGATGCAGTGTGCGGCGTATGGTCTGAGCACTGACAGGCTGACCTCCCACGTCTTCAACCTCTGCAGCAATGCTGGCAGCACTCGTGTCTATTTTTTAAAGCCAACCTCTGGATATGACGCCGAACACGTGGACTCAACTTCTTTGGTCGACCCTGGCGAAGCCTGTTCCGAGTGGAACCTGTCCTGGAAAACCGCTGTATGACCTTGGCCACCATGCTGTAGCTCAGTTTCAGGGTGTTAGCAATCTTCTTATAGCCCAGGCCATCTTTGTGGAGAGCAACAATTCTATTTCTCACATCTTCAGAGAGTTCTTTGCCATGAAGTGCCATGTTGAATATCCAGTGGCCAGTATGAGAGAATTGTACCCAAAACACCAAATTTAACAGCCCTGCTCCCCATTTACACCTGGGACCTTGACACATGACACCAGGGAGGGACGACGACACATTTGGGCACAATTTGGACATGTTCACTGTGGGGTGTACTCACTTATGTTGCCAGCTATTTAGACATTAATGGCTGTGTGTTGAGTTATTTTCAGAAGACAGTAAATCTACACTGCTATACAAGCTGTACACTGACTACTCTAAGTTATATCCAAGTTTCATGTCTATAGTGTTGTCCCATGAAAAGATCTAATGAAATATTTGCAAAAATGTGAGGGGTGTACTCACTTTTGTGATACACTGTATATATATATAGGTCACTTGTAAGACTGTTTTATTAGCCACATCCTCCATATTGATGCACTTTGCTGGTATCCAATTACTGACTGTAGTCTAGACAGTAATGTTTCTCTCCCGGGTGTCTGAGATTAATGTCTGTGCTGGAATAAGGAGCTGTTGTTTAATTGCTTTGGACTTGGTCGACTCCCGCTAGAGCTGTTTCTAACACGTCCCGCTGTACCAAGACCACAGGGCAGGTCCAGAACATACCGGTGGGGATTGTATCTCACAGCTGGTTACCCCAGGAGCAGCTACAATCCGTATAGAGAATAGGAACAAAGAAGTGGAGGTAGTAATGTGTTTTTTTCTTTCTTTCTGGAGGAGCAGGAAGTCCGTCCTCGGAGGCCTCGGCCATGCAGAGACTAGAAAGCAGCCTAAACAAAACGGAGCCAGCGAGTACAGAGTCGACGACGATGGCGTAAGTTTGTTCTGCCCTCTCTGTGTTTGTGGATGAAGTTCATTTTCTTTAGGAGGGATAGATTTTGGGATTAGGATGAGGTTTAGGGATGTTATTAAACTTACTGTGTGGTCATATTTGCGCAGATTTGTGTTGGCGCAATGGCAAAACATGCTAGCACACCAGGGCTGACCTTTCAAGCTCTTAACTTCAAATCTGAGCTCTGCTATCAGCCGGCTGGGTGCCCAAACAGTCGATGATTGGCTTGTCCGTGGGGGTTCTCTTGCCATGGTCAAGAAGAAAACCCAGACTGTCACCTGAGAGGAAATCACCAACCAAAACCACAACCCCCTCCTTCCCCCTATGTAAGCCATGAGGAGCTTTAAGGAATGTGGTCGACCGTAGTCGAGCAAGCTGTACATCACAGTGGGCTTGGAAAGTTTCATTTGTGTTGTGGCACGATGACGTCAGGTGGCACAGACGTTCCGGTAGCTTCTAAATCGTGGCGGACCTTCTTAGATTACATCTGACCATCCGGTTAAATTCCACCTTGGCATAAAGAACAATAAGAGTTTTTCCTGTGACCTTAAAAGGCACCGGTGTTGAGTGTACTTTTTAATACGTTCAGTCATACTCCCCCTATTTATATGGGCACAGTGGGCGAAATGAATTATAGATCCTTCCACATGATTAAATGAACAGGTGACCAAGCACACGGAGGCTTTTGACTTCCTCGGCTTGGGGTGTGTTGAGCTCGTAGGGACAGCTGTGTGTGTGTGTGTGTGTGTGTGTGTGTGTGTGTGTGTGGCTCAGACAGTAACGGTGTGTGTTGTTTGTACAGGATCCTGCCCGCCACCTCCCTGCCCGTCACACAGCAGATGACCGAGATGAGCATCTCCACAGAGGAGAAGATCCAGTCCCCTTCCTGCACCGCTGCTCCAGCAGGTACAGTATAAAACACAAAATAATGTACTGTACTGTACCTCATCGTGCTGGTCAGGGCTGCTGTGGCTCTGGCGCCACCTAGTGTGTGTGTGTGTGTTACTGTGGGTGTGTGTGTGTGGATTAGTGTTAATGTTGTTGTGTTACTGTGTGTATTTGTTAGCGTGTGTTAGTTTGTGTGTGTGTGTGTTACTGCATGTTTGTGTCATTGTGTGCGTGTTACTGTGGGTGTGTGTTAGTCTGGGTTAGTGTATGTGTGTTACTGTCTGTAATTTAGTTCTTGAACTTCCTGTTCCCACAGTGGTAAACCAGCCCACAGCTTCCTGTTCGCCACTCAGCGACGTGGCCAAGAGTCCCGACGACGGCAAACCCAAGAAGAACCGCTGCTTCACCTGCCGCAAGAGAGTCGGCCTGACAGGTGAGCCAGCTAATGGACTTTAGCTAACACGCTAATGCTGGAACGATAACGGCTGTACGATATGTGGCCAAACCCTAACCCGGGATTGCACATCTGTTCCAGGTTTCGACTGCCGGTGCGGCCAGCTGTTCTGCGGCATCCATCGTTACTCGGACAAGCACAACTGCACGTACGACTACAAGGCCGAGGCGGTCGCAAAGATCCGCAAGGAAAACCCGGTGGTGGTGGCCGACAAGATCCAGAGAATATAAAAGAGAAAATCGCTGACCGAACGAGGACAGAGAAGAATTTAGCTGAAACGGACGACGGATTTACGTTTTTGTATCGCGGCGGTGAGGACGAAGCGGGACAAAGACAAACCGCCGCGCGAGGACGAAGCGTTAACACGACTTTATGTTCTGAGTATTTTATTTTCCTTCAGCTGCATCATCTGTTCTTCCACGTGTGTGATAAACCAACCAGAGCTCAGAGAATCAATCCAGCCAATCAAATGAAGATCTGAAGGATGAAGGGGTTTGAATCTGAATCATTGTGGAATCAAGTGGAAATGAGATTCAGCTGGTTCGTTTCCCCATGGAACACTGGGCGCAAGTCTGGCGCCAATTTCTCACAGGGCTTCAACCAATAAATCAGTCCGAACACCCAACCAATAGCACAGCAGAGATTCGAACCCAGATCTTGGCGGCAGTGGGTTAGAGTAATGAGCTGCGGCGCCACCATAAATGGATTCAAATCAAATAAAAAAGATCCAAATCAAAACAGTTTTGAATCAAATAAAAAAAAGATCTGAATCAAAAGTTTTGAGTCAAATAAAAAAAGGTCAGAATCGAAATAGTTTGGAATCAAATAAAATAAAGATCCGAATCGAAATAGTTTCGAATCAAATAATAAAAGATCCGAATCAAAAGATTACAATCAAATAAAAAAGATCCGAATCAAAAGTTTCGAATTAAAAGTTTGGAATCAAATGAAAAAAGATCTGAATCAAAAGTTTTGAATCAAATGAAATAAAGATCTGAATCGAAATAGTTGCGAATCAAATAAGAAAAGATCCGAATCAAAAGATTAGAATCAAATAAAAAAGATCCGAATCAAAAGTTTTGAATCAAATACAAAAGATCCGAATTAAAAGTTTGGAATCAAATGAAAAAAGATCCGAATCAAAAGTTTTGAATCAAATGAAATAAAGATCCGAATCGAAGTAGTTTTGATTCAAATATAAAAGTTCCGAATCAAAAGTTTCGAATCAGATAAAAATGATCCGAATTAAAAGTTTTGAATCAAATAAAAAAGATCCGAATCAAAAGTTTCAAATCAAATAAAAAAGATCCAAATCAAAACAGTTTCGAATAAAAAAAAAAAAATAGATCTGAATCAAAAGTTTTGAGTCAAATAAAAAAAGGTCCGAATCGAAATAGTTTGGAATCAAATAAAATAAAGATCCGAATCGAAATAGTTGCGAATCAAATAATAAAAGATCCGAATTAAAAGATTAGAATCAAATAAAAAAGATCCGAATCAAAAGTTTTGAATCAAATACAAAAGATCCGAATCAAAAGTTTTGAATCAAATGAAATAAAGATCCGAATCGAAGTAGTTTTGAATCAAATATAAAAGATCCGAATCAAAAGTTTCGAATCAGATAAAAATGATCCGAATTAAAAGTTTTGAATCAAATACAAAAGATCCGAATCAAAATAGTTTTGAATCGAATAAAAAGGATCCGAATCAAAATAGTTTTGAATCGAATGAACAAAAAGATCCGAATCTAAATCGTTTTGTATCACATAATAAAAGATCTGAATCAAAAGTTTAGAATCAAATAAAAACTATCTGAATCCAAATCTGAATCGTATCACATCAAACAAAAGTGTCCAACCTAAAAAAAAAATTATTCGTTGCAAATCAACAGATCCAGATTCCGAAACTGATTCCAATTCAATAAGAAAAGGATACGAATCTCAGTTTTGAATCAAATAAAAAAGATCAGAATCGAAATCTGAATCACTTCGAATCAACCAATAATGTCACCTAATTAAAATTCAAAATCTAAATAAAAAAGATTCATTGCAAATCAAAAATTAATAGATTCAGAATCAGTCTCAATAAAATCAGATTAAAATCTAAATTGATTCCAGTTTAATAAGAAAATGATTTGAATCAAAATACAAACAAGAATGTGAATCATATTCAGACCAGATCAGTCTGAGAGCGGTCAGTTCTCTCAGTCACATCCGTGCTCCCCTAGAATCGAACCGTAGCCGTGTGATGTGGTCAGACGGGACCCTGGACGGATCAGATGGGTCAGTCTGAGACGGTCACATGATTCATTTCCGTTTCCCGCTCAGTCCTGTTGAGATTTACGATAAGGTCACATGGATCAGCTTCCCCGCTGCGCCGCCCGTCCGTCATCAATCATTTATTCTTATTTTTCCGTAATGTGAACGTGCTACTGTGACGTCCCGACCTTTTCCGCCGATGGAAGCTGACTGGACAGCCGCGCGTCCCCTCCCGGTTTGGGGCGGAGACACGGCGGAGAGACTCGTGTCCGTTTGGGTTTTGTTTTATATTATATGAGTGCGGTTCTTTAGACCTTTATTCTGTGTGTTTGGGCGAGAGAGAATGTCTATGTGTGTAAGAGAGAGAGAGAACAGTGGACTGTTTGGTTCTATATATGCGGGATGGCCAAAGTATGTGGACGCCACTGCTAATTATTGAGTTTAGACACACTCCTTGCTAATAATAGTTTTGAATTGGGATGTCCGGCTAGCTCATGATCGCGTCCACATACTTCTGGCCATATCGCGCTGGCACCTGAGTGTGTGTACGCGGGTGCTGCTTTTTATTGTTCATCCATGGCTCCGGGAACGATAAACCGTGTGTATGTCTGACTTTTTATTTTTTATTTTCAGTTATTAGTTATTATATGCAAATTTGTACAAAAGAAAAAGCGTCTTCATATTTATGCATCACATTTAATCCTTTTATCTGCCATGAGAAGCAAAAAACTGTATTGTAAATAAAAAGTACATTGAGAAAATAAAACCGTGTGGCGTCTGCTTTGTTTCTGCACGTTTCCATCGATTTGGCCACATCGGGTCACATGATCACATGATGCACCTCCAGGGACCCGGGTTTGATCTGCCACCCTTGCTTCATACCTGTGGAGTTATTACATGTGCTTCCTCACCACCTCCACCAATGAGATCTTCAGCTTTTTAGTCCAAATCTCAGGCAGTACCATCAACCCGGTGTCCAGATTGGCGCAGAGAAACTCATTTTACCCCCGCTGAGGTGAGAAAGGGTTGCGCACCATTTGCTACACACAGGTGTCAGGGCAGCTGTTGTAGCCGCTAGTTCACAATGTCAGGAAGGTCCATGGTTAACAATGTAGCACTGACTCAGGAACAGCTGGAGAGGTGTGGGGGGAACAGTAGAGGAACAGTAGAGGAACAGTCCCGGCCAAAGAATGTCAACAGCTGCCGATTTCACACAGGAGTCCCGACGTTTCCGACTATAATGAAGGGCCATGTGTCCTCCTCATGTCTTACTCATGTCTTACTCAATGCCTTAAAGGTCTTAAATTTTCCTAACTTTTAGTCTCAGGTCTTAGACCTTCCTCACTTTCAGTCTCAGGTCTTAAATCTTCCCTACTTTAAGGTGTAGGTCTTAGACCTTCCTAACTTTCAGTCCCAGGTCTTAGACCTTCCTAACTTTCAGTCCCAGGTCTTAAATCTTCCCTACTTTTAGTCCCAGGTCTTAAACCTTCCTCACTTTTAGTACCAGGTCTTAAACCTTCCTCACTTTTAGTCCCAGGTCTTAAACCTTCCTCACTTTTAGTACCAGGTCTTAAACCTTCCCTACATTTAGTCTCAGGTCTTGAACCTTCCTCACTTTCAGTCTCAGGTCTTAAATCTTCCCTACTTTAAGGTGTAGGTCTTAGACCTTCCTAACTTTTAGTCCCAGGTCTTAGACCTTCCTAACTTTCAGTCCCAGGTCTTAAATCTTCCATACTTTTAGTCCCAGGTCTTAAACCTTCCTCACTTTTAGTACCAGGTCTTAAACCTTCCTCACTTTTAGTCCCAGGTCTTAAACCTTCCTCACTTTTAGTACCAGGTCTTAAACCTTCCCTACATTTAGTCTCAGGTCTTGAACCTTCCTAACTTTCAGTCTCAGATCTTAAACCTTCCCTACTTTTAGTCGCAGGTCTTAAACCTTCTTAACTTTTAGTCTCAGGTTATAAATCTTTAGAACTTTCAGGCTCAGGTCTTAAATCTTCCCTACTTTCACATTCAGGTCTTAAACCTTCTCTACTTTTAGTCTCAGGTCTTAAACGTTACATCCTTTTAGTCTCAGGTCTTAAATCTTTAGAACTTTTAATCTCAGGTCTTAAACCTTCCCTACTTTTAGTCTCAGGTCCTAAACGTCCTCCAGTTTTAGTCCCAGTTCCAAGCCTTAGTCCTAAACTTTCACCATTGTAGTCCAAGTTTCTAAACCATAACCAGTTCCTAATTATTTCTCAGTTGCAGATCCAAGTCCTAAAACTTTTCCATTATGAGTCCCAAATTCTAAACCTCTTCCTTTTTAGTCCATAGTTATTTCTTATTTGCAGACCCAAGTGCTGAACCTTCGTCACTTCCAGTCTCAGGTCTTAAACCTTCCCTACTTTCAGTCTCAGGTCTTAAACCTTCTAAACTTTCCGTCCGAGGACCTGATAATTTCTTACTTGCAGACCCAAGTCCTGAACCTTCGTCACTTTTAGTTTCAAGTCTGAAACCTCTTGGAAAAAAATAACGATGTCTTCCTGCCAGAACTCATGCTCCTGCCATGTACCAATTAAAAGTTAATTATAGTAACATTAATAATAAATATGAATCCTTTGATATTTGTGAAAGGTGATCCTGAACTATTTCCAACGGCTCTCCGTAACAGCACTGAAAAGATTTACAGATGCCGAAGAAAAGACATTTTTAACCTCATTATAATGTTGTTATATTGTTTTGTTACCTGGTTGAGTGGATTTTATTATATTTTATTATATTTTATTTTATATATATATTTTTAGATAAGCTTAGATTCACACCAGTATGTAAGCATGAATATTTGCCAAGGACTGTAAAAATGTTTTTTCTCCACACAAACACTTGAATGGATTTTTATCAGCAGAACAGATCAGTCCTCCGACACGGGCTTGTGTATCACCTCAGCCGCGGCACTTATCCGGCCCTTCTTCTCATAAAAAGGGAGTCATAATTATGATTAATTATTCACCAGGTGAGAAATTGAGCAGCTCTAGGGTTTCCAGAGCTTATTGTTCCTGCAAAAAGCAACTCGTCATGCTTCTCACTCAGGACTGTCCGGGTGTGTGGTCCACCCGTACTCTCATACACGCACTCAGAGGTGGACGTGAATACCTCCGACCGGCCTCTTCCTCTGGGATCAAACCGGTGGAAACATGGACGTACGGCTACTCAGGAGCAAAATGCAGAGACAGAAGCTCATCGCACGGGAGAATGACGGTAATTCATAATATTATATGAATTGTTCGACAATATGCTGTGTTATTTTTGTATGTTTGAAACTATGGTTGCACCAACACCAACCAGAAGTCCCACAGTGGGAATCAAACTATCAAACTTGATATGACGAAGTTGTGCAGGTTAAACACGGCTAGATAAATCATGGTGCCACAGAGCTCCAGGAGCCTTGAGACCTTGGGTCAGCCCTCGTCTCTTTGTACCGTCTGTCTGAAGCTTCCTCCTGGTACTTTGGATTCCTCTCATCTTCAAACACTGAAAGCTTTTGCGTGTCGTGTGGTCCAGTGAGCATTGCTTGACCCCGGGGAAACCCCTCGCAGGTGTGTAACAACACGACCGGACGGCTCCTCAATGCCCCTTTTGTACCTACAGTCTGACACTAGTACACTTGTAATGATCCCTGCAGCTCCGCCGATCCAGTTACACTCAACGCGAGAGATACGACAGCTATGTGAGCTTCGTTATAAATCTGGACCCCAATAAAATAATAATAATTAAAAAGAACAATTAAAAACTTTAAAGTGATAAAAATGTAAGAAAACTATTCGTTACTATTTTATTTAAATGTATAAATATATTTGTTTTACTTCAGATATTATTATTATTATATTTTATTGTTATTCAATTATTATCATTATTAGTAAGGCAAGGCAAGGCAAGGCAAGTTTATTTGTATAGCACCTTTCATACACAGTGGCAATTCAAAGTGCTTTACATAAGGAAAAATTAAAAATTAAAAGCATTAAAACATTCCTGAGATCTAGAACCTCAGAAAGACTTCTTGCAAACATTTAGTTACAATTAAAAACATGAAATTCAAACAAGAGAGATAAAAATTATGAACTTGAAAAATTAAAAGAAAATATTGTAAAATATACCCTACAATTTGGTAAATACGAAATTAAAACAAGAGAAATAAGCAAATAAAACATAAAAACTAAAAGAAAATATAGTAAAATATACCTTACAGTTTAGAGAATATGGAATTAAAACAAGACTAAAAGAAATATGGTAAAATGAGGGTAATAGTAAAAATATCGAGCTCAATCATAGGCACAAGAAAAAAAAACTAGTAGTAGTATTTTATTATTTCTTTATTTTATTTTGTTTTGTTTCATATTATTATTATTCTTTTTTTATTATTATTACTTTTATTATTATTATCATATTTATTATATTATTGCAGTTATGATGATGATATTATTATATTTTATTATAGTTAGGATAATAATAATAATAGTAATTATTAATAATATTATTATTAATATTATTATTATTATCAGTATTATTGGTATTATTATTATTATTACTATTATTATTGGTATTATTATCATTAATATTATTAATATTATTATTAATATTATTTTTATTATTATTATTATTATTATTGGTATTATTATTATTATTATTATTATTATTATTACTTTTTTCAATTTTCTAAATTTTTCTGAACATAAAGCAGAATAATTCTATTCTAAGACTTTTTGCATGTATAAAATAACCAGACGGTTTATTATTATGTAATAACACAAACACTTGCTGTTTTTAAGTGTTTTATTTATTATAAAGAATTCCATCTATTATTATTTTTATTAACATTTTCTTTTGATCTTTACAGTCAGCATTGAGGTGGATGATGGTGGGTTCTATTTCACATTTTCAGCTTCCTAATAATAAAAGCCACAATAAATAAATGATAAATTATGCTTTCTAGTTGTAATAATATAATTAAATAGACGTACTAATGGGGATTTTTCTTTTATGACAAAAACATTGTAGTTTATTAAACTCTCTACGTTTCTGTACATGTACTTGAACAGAAGATAAAGACGTGTTCAGTCTTTACTACGTTGGAATAGACCGAGATATAAAAGGACAGAGATCAATGGATCACAAAAGTAAAGACAAAACCAGTCAAGTCGACACTGGACGAGTGGTGACACTTCAGAATGGATTCAAGAACGGGATCTCAGGACGAGAGGAAGTGGACGGTCTGAAGGACAGAAAAAACAGTAAGAACAAGAGGAACAAGAAACAGCAGGAGGCGGAGGACATCGTGAAAGAGGGTGAAGATGAGAAGAAACCCCAAACTGAACATGAACAAGAAGAAGGCAAGAAGAGAAGAAAAAGGAGAAATTTTAAAGAAAACGTGTAAGATTTATTAATGTTTACACAATAAATTACAACTAAAGGTTTAGTAAAACAACCTGAAGAAATAAAAGTAAAACTAAGTTAATAAAGTAGTAAAACAAAGTAAAAATCACTCAATAAATACATTCTTAATAATACAGTTAAAACTTTTAACAATCCTGCAGTGAAACATCATTTTATCAGCGACGTTGTTGCTTGGTTTCAGGTCTGAGTGTGACGAGAGCTCTTCATCAGAAGAGGAACTGGAGGACGATGAAGATCAGTTTATGTCGGGCTCCCTGAACGAGGAGATGCTGGAGAAGCTGCGGGAGATTGTGGAGGAGAAGAAGAGACTCATCAGCACACTGAGAGCCAAACCCTGGCCAATGCACAAGAAACTCTCTGTTCTCAGGTCACACCCACACTCACAGCTATCCTCCCTCAGACACAGCCAATCATGTCCATAAAGGCCAGCCAATAGCAGAGCTGAGATTTGATTTCGAGAGCTTGGGATATTAGCACTGTTGGGCTAATGGGTTTTACCAACACGCCACCAGAACGCTCTCAAAAATAGATTTGATTATTTACATATTTGTGTTATTAATTTTAGGTATGTTAAGAAGTTGTCTGTTTGTTTTTCTTCGACGTTGCAGGAAGTCTCAGGCTTTTCTAGAGAAATATGAAGGCGCTTTGGGAGGAGACAAAGCCCGGAAGCTCTATTCCTACAAAATCAAGATGAGAAAGGTGAGCAATTATGACATCATAATCAGAGGAGCGATTATGACATCATAATCAGGGGAGTTATTACAACATCATAACCAGGAGAACAAATATGCCATCATAATCAGGGGGACCACTATGACATCATAATCAGGGGGACAATTACAACATCATAATCAGGGGACCGCTATGACCTCATAATCAGGAGAGCATTTATGACATAATCAGGAGAGCATTTATGACATAATAATCAGAGGAGCAATTATGACATCATTATCAGGAGAGCAATTACGACATCATATTCAGGAAGAGTGAACATAATTTTGTTTTTTGTTTCCTTATTGATTAAATGTGACAGTTAATTATGTGCCACATGCCACTGGTTGTGTAGGGTATTTTGTACATGATATGAGACATTAATGTGCATTAAACCGCGTTTCTGTGCACTTCAGAAATGGATGAAGCTCCGAAGAAACCTTCATAACTTCAGGATGCTCTGCGTTCCCTGGGAGATGAAGATCAAGAACATTGAAAGTACGTTTTAGCTCGAATTCATATGGATTTGATTCCCCCTTTGCAGCTCTAGCCTGGTCTGTAAAGTGTATCGCTGTATCAGTTTTATTGTATTAAAAGTCAACACCTGTGTAGAAAATGGGCAGATTAGTTGTTTAGATTAGTTTAAATGACTATGTAAGGTCAGTCAGTATGGTAAGGCATGGTTTAAGTCCTAAACATTGCTGTACAACAACTGACCTAACAGAACCAAGTATTTTTTTCCCTGTTCATTCTTAAATCTACTTTAAGTTACTATAAAATGCCCACGGTTTTCTCTGACCGTATTTCTATCCTCCACCAGGTCATTACGGATCCTCGGTGGCCTCCTACTTTCTGTTAATGCGCTGGATGTACGGCATCAACGTGATCGTGTTTTGCGTCAACCTCTGCCTCATCGTTTTCCCAGAGGTGAGAAATCGTGGTGGATCCGAATATGCACGGTAATTCATCGTCATGGAAAGGCCAATCCAAATACTGGCTCGAACAGAAGCCAATGGAAACTCACAACCCAGAGGTGGAGAAACTGTTTTATGTAATACTGATTTCATTACTTTGTCATGTGGATTTGTTTGCTAGCCAGCTAGATAGAAGCTTCGTAGATGATGGTGAGTTAGTACCATTGGGTTTAAACATGGTTACTAAGAGCAAATTCCATCATTTGTCACTAAATTGCCTTTAAATACCCCTTACACAATTATGTACAGGTACTGGAAACTTTGGTACTGAGACTGGGACTCCAATCTCAATCTGACAAAATGTTTTATTACTGGGCCACTAGGATAAAAAATGAAGCATTTGCCTGTTGTTAAGCTTCATCTTTAATGGAACAGTTGATCTCTCTGCTCTCTGCAGGTCTTGATGGGGCAGCCATATGGAAGTATTCCCAGGAAGTCTCTGTCCAGAAAGGAATTACCCACAGCCATGGACCTTGATGTACTGTGGGACGTTGGGGTAAGGATCGCTTGGATTGTATTCAGTCATAATTGGAAGTGGCTTTGGATAACAGCGTCTGCTCTTATTCAAAGAGTAAATGTAGATCGAATCAGTGTACTACCAACAACACTGGTAGCCAAACATGTTCGAACCGGCCATAATAATCCAGAACTAAACCCAGTTTACGCTAACGTTGTTGGTTATTTTTGCTCTGTAGAGTCTGAGTCTTGTTTCTGCAGGGCTACATTAAGTATACCGGCCTGTTCTGTGGCTACTACAACAACCAGAGAACCATCGGCTGGCTCAAGTACCGCATGCCCCTGGCTTACTTCTTGGTTGGACTTGGTGGCATCGTTTACAGTTACATGGTGGTCATCCAACAGTGAGTATGTTCAGCAGTCTTTAGCCAAAAGTATGAAGACACCCCTGCAAATTACTCGTCCAGTGTCCACATACCTTTAGTTGTACAGAAACACCTCAAAGAATTTAATCATATTACCACGTTGTACGACCTGCTGTTCACCTTTGCCATCATTTCTCCACAGCATGGCACAGAACACCAGTGAGGGGTGCCTGGGGGATGACACCAACTTCGATTATTGCTGGAAGATCTTCACCAGTTGGGATTATTTGATTGGAAACCCGGAGACGGCCGACACCAAGTTCGCCGCCATCTCTACAAACATTAAGGTGCTCGTGTGTGTTTGTGCTTCATGTAGGTTGTTGGTAGATTATTGGAAGGTGATTGGAAGGTGACAGGTCATTGGAAGGTGATTGAAAGGTGATTGGAAGGTGATAGGTAATTGGAAGGTGATTTGAAGATCATTGGAAGGTGATTGGAAGATCATTGGAGATGGTAGGTCATTGGAAGGTGATTGGAAGGTGGTAGGTCATTGGAAGGTGATTGGAAGGTGGTAGGTCATTGGAAGGTGATTGGAAGGTGATTGGAAGGTGGTAGGCCATTGGAAGGTGATTGGAAGGTGGTAGGTCATTGGAAGGTGATTGGAAGGTGATTGGAAGGTGGTAGGCCATTGGAAGGTGATTGGAAGGTGGTAGGTCATTGGAAGGTGATTGGAAGGTGATTGGAAGGTGGTAGGTCATTGGAAGGTGATTGGAAGATCATTGGAAGGTGACTGGAAGATCATTGGAAGGTGATTGGAAGATCATTGGAAGGTGACTGGAAGATCATTGGAAGGTGATTGGAAGATCATTGGAAGGTGACTGGAAGATCATTGGAAGGTGACTGGAAGATCATTGGAAGGTGATTGGAAGGTGACTGGAAGATCATTGCAAGGTGATAGGTCATTGAAAGGTCATTGGAGGATCATTGGAAGGTGATAGGTCATTGGAAGGTAATTGGAAGATCATTGGAAGGTGATAGGAGAACATTTCTCGATGCACGGGTTCAAGCAATTTATATCTTTCACCATCTACCACACACAAAACACAATACGGTTCCTGAGGTCCTCAGTTCTCCTGGTAAACCTTCCCAGAAGAGTGAAGGGGGTTGGAGCAACTCCATACCAATGCTCATGGTTTTGGAATAGGATGATACAACAGCGTATGGTCACGTGTCCAGATACTTTTGGCCACTTTTGTGCTATGTATTTGTGTATCCACTAATTCCATTCGTTTTGTCAGGAGTCCATCATGGACGAGAAGGAGCCCAAAAAAGACGAGAACGTCCACCTGACGCGACTGTTCCGGGTCTTGGCCAACTTCCTGATCTTCTGTGTCCTGACGGGAAGTGGGTATCTGATCTACTTTGTGGTACGCAGGTCTGGGAAGTTTATCAAGGATGGCATGGACAACTTTGGCTGGTGGGAGAGAAATGAAGTAAGTCCTCCATTAATCGTCCTTGTCGATGGTGCCAAAATCCTTGAGGGTAACACAAAATGATTGTCCTCTTTTTTAGGTAAACGTGGTGATGGCTCTGTTGAGCGTTTTCTGTCCGATGCTGTTTGAAGTCATCGGTACTTTGGAGAATTACCACCCACGTATCGGCATGCGCTGGCAGCTGGGCCGCGTCTTCGCTCTCTTCTTGGGGAATATGTACAGCTTCATCATCGCCATCATTGACCAGATTCGCTACTCAGTAAGACCTGAGCAACTCATAAACTCAACTGTCTCTGTGGCAATACTGTCTCCAGTTGTAAACAGTGTGGCTATACTGTCTCCAGTCATCATATTGTCTCTTTACTTTAGAGAGATGAAGAACAGGAACTCAGGCATAACATAACCATGTGGGAAGCCACCTCGCACAATGGGACCTTGGCCGGGAATTTCACAAGTTCACAGGTGTTTAAAGTGGATCCTGCTGACATACCCAGAGGCCCTTGCTGGGAGACCTTGGTTGGACAGGTACCCAAGAGACTTTGGGATTTCATGTGTCAGCAGGAAATGGATTTAATAAAAAAACAACCTTCCTGTGTTCAGGAGTTTGTCCGGATGTTGATTACGGACTCTCTGACTCTCTACGGCGTCGTGCTGGTGAACGACTTCGTTCGAGCCGTTTTCGTCCGTGTCTTCAACCACTGCTGGTGCTGGGACCTGGAGTACAGCTTCGTGAGTATCCAGGACCATCAAACATGGTTCCTACACATTACAGAAAACATAAGCAGTGTATTTTCTTCACACCAGTTGATGGTTCTTTTGTCCATTGTTCTTTTGGCAACAAAACTCTATATAATGATGATGGGCACAAATTACCTCAGACTGCTCATTTGAGTGGAGGCTGGAGGGTCTGGGGAGGACACAAGCTCATGGTCAGGTGTCCAAATATTTCTGGATTTAATATCTATTGTACCATGTTTTTTCTGATTTGCAGCCTTGTTATTCTGAGTTTGATGTAAGCGGGAATGTGCTGAACCTCATCTTCAACCAGGGGATGATCTGGTATGGTCATTTTCGTTTCCTCTGTTATTTTAGCTTGTTTTTAAAGTCAGTGATCACCTTCATGCGTTCATGTGTTTTCCAGGATGGGCTCCTTCTACGTCCCCGGTCTACCTGGGCTAAACCTCATCAGGCTGCAGATATCCATGTACCTCCAGAGCTGGTCTGTCATGTGCTGCAACATCCCTCAGTCCAACTTCTTTAAAATCTCTCGATCCAACAACCTCTACATGGCTATGCTGCTGGCCATCCTGTTCCTCTCCACGGTGCCCACCATCTTCACCATCGTCTCCATGCAGCCTTCCGTCGACTGCGGACCCTTTAGGTAATAAACACAAAAAAAAAAAATCCCTCACGAATACTGAATAGGTTCGAATTCCCCACAGGTACACTCCAAAATCCAATGCAAAGCCTGTTCTATGTGTAAAGAGGGGTCAGCTCACTTCTAATAGACGACCTGGATAAGTGGCTGCTTTAACAAGAGCAATTGTGAGGGAAACATGAGGTCAGCTGTCAATAAACTAAAATATTTGGTTCTACAGCAGGTTAATAATTTAAAATACAAACCCCAGATGACAAGAATGACTTAAAAGAAACAGAAATTAAAGACGCTACCTTAATGTATCAAGTGCAGATCTCCTACTCAACCACTAGAGGGCACCAGATGTATTGTTATTAAGTTAGCATATTAGCGTCACTATTTAGTTTCCACACATCGCTACAAAAATAATAATTAAAGTGATAAATACACTGTTTGTTCAAAAGTATTCGGACATCTGCTCATAAGCTTGCTGGACATCGTATTAGCAGTTTTATAAATGTTTAGGAATAAGGAGTTTTGTACTGAAAACACTGTAAACACGTGAAACTATAATTAGCCAGGGTGTCCACATACTTTTGGCTATATAGCAAGGTCGTAATCACAATATATATTGAAAAAGACACCCAACCCCCCTTCTAAAGTATTCAGATATGTTCAAAATGTCCCGTTTCCTCAAAATACTGATTTAAAAATGATAAATAACACATTCTACTCGATAGCGTTGCTAATATTAGGCTCCATCAATGTTCCTATCAATTGTTGTATGGCAGGAACCCCCTTACTGGTAGATTTGTTCCCCCCCCAGTGTTCCCAATTCATGCCTATGACCTTGCTATATGGTGTAGCTGGAATATTGAACCAGGTCTCCTGAGGTGTCTATTAGCAAACAATATACTAGCATAATGCTTGCTCTATCCCTCATGTTCACTTTAGTGGAAAAGGTCACATATACGACGTGATCCCGGAGATGATACAGGCCGATTTCCCAGTATGGTTTGCGAAGGTGTTCAGTCACATCTCGAACCCAGGACTGGTCCTGTCCGTCCTCCTGCTCATTATGTAAGTAGCACAATTAAATACTGGCAACAAACACATTTGTGAATGAAATTTACCAGCAAACAGCAGTGTATTAGTTAGATAGTGTATACATCTATCTATACGTACACACTACTTTGCCAAAAGTATGTGGGCACCCTAATATGGACTTGTCAGACATCCATGTATGGACGCTCCTATTTATCCCGAAGGTTTTCAGTTGGGTTGAGTTTAGGGTCTTTTTCAAACACCCTTCCCAAGGCTGAAACATCTGTACTTAATACTTAAGAGGGGTGTCCACATACTTACCACTGAGTGTACGTATACACAGACATGCTACGTCTTCTGTTTTTGTTGTCTGTTGTTTTAGGCTGACCGTTTATTACCTGCAAGCCACGTCAAAATCGTACAGGCAGGCTAACAGCGAGCTGAAAAAGAAACTCCGTGCCGTAAGTCTGAAGGTCTTTAGATCTTTCCAAATTTTGAACAATAAGGTCAAATGTGGTTCTCAGTAGCTTCTGTGTTCTCAAAATTCAACAGCAAGTTCAGGAGACCAGAATGAAGACCAGACTAGTGGCGAAGAAGACGGCAGAATTTTTGGATCAGGCCAAAAGCAACGGCGAGATACAACATGAGAGACAGATCAATGACTGTGCAGCTGAAAACGGCATGGAGAACGGCAGACAGAACTTCCACCACGTTCGTCCAGCGCAGGGTCACCGTACGGGTCGACGTTTGGCCTTCGCAGACACTGAAGGTCCTCCTCACACACGACCCCCTGCGCCCCAGTCCAGCCATGTGCACGGACCAGTTCCAGGAACTCCAGCGTCATGAAGACACCAGAACTGACCGCTGAGAAGAAGCTTTGCTGATTAGTTTGAGCACTTTAAAACATTTTGATGTGGGCAGTGGAGTGTTTGTGGACTGTTAAAGCACTTTGTGAAGTTCTGTAGCTGTACATTATCATATATTTTCGGAAAGTTGTAAAATAATGATGTAATTACGTCAGGAACGTGAATAAATTGGTATTTTTGGACCAGATTGAACTTCCCTCATTCTTATCTACAGTCTTTTGAACAGTATACATACACTTCACTATAAGGATGGCCTTCCTGACCATGCACCTAGCCCCTACGCACAAAGCCAGGTCCATAAAGAGATGGTTTGACCAATTTGGACTCAGGTTCCTGTCAGAGTAAACCTGAGGTCCATCGTGCACATTGTTTTAATGCTTTTCAAATCCTCATTGGTGGAGTTTCAGGTGTCACTTTTTATAATCCACTCTTATCTCTCCTGGTGTTCTGTGTCCTACAGGATCACGTTTCCATTGCCAGAGATTTGTAAACAAAGATATATTCCATTGATGGATTTTCTAGTACCATCAACGTGGCGCATCACTTTGGGATTTTGATGCACTGGTTAAAGCTGGGGCCTCTGCAGTCCCGTTGTAATACAGACCCTTTCCTTACCCGACATTTATTAAGTGCGGCATTAATTGTGGCATAAATTTATCAGAGTCTTGGTGCATGGGTTTCATTAACATTGCAAACGCTCATGCAAAATAAATAAGCAGATATCATGAACTATTCATCAAGACATGTGAGATTTGTCTTTATGCATTGACTTAAATCCATTGTTCGATGGGAGCTGCCAATCTTCCAGGATTCAGGCTGGTACTGATACTGGATGACAAGTTCTGTCTCGCAACTGACTGAAAACTTTGGGAGAGTGTCTAGGGTTGGACACCAAGCTGTCCAGTTTGGGACTCTGGAGTTCCACACCAAACCGGTCAAACCATGTCTTTATGGTCATGCTGGAACCAGAAAGGTCAAAGATTGATTGATTTCATATATCTCTTAGCAAAGGGTGTGACTGAAACACCTAAACTCTGCAATCAAAGGGGTGTCCACATACTTACATACATATTTAAACATGGAGGAGCTTTTTTAAGTGTTTAAGTGTTTTTCCATACAGATGTCATAAGAAAGACATTTGGATAAAACAATGTTGGATAAAGATGTTTTACAGATGTGTCAATCCAATCAAAACACATCTATACTGTTGGAAGATGGCAATCAGCCGTGTTTCATTTATGGTAGCCTTTCGCCTTCCTGCCTTATGACTATAATAACAACACGATGGCATGTTCGGTCTCATCTCCGGTCAGCGTCTCGCAGGCCCGTGGGTTCATTAATTGAACATGTAGATGTCTGCGTGTAAGCACGGGCTCATTTTACGTTGCCTTTTGTCCGTCCAGCCTCTTGAGATTTCACGTCTGGCCGCTGGCCTTTTTCATGTCAGTTTCCGCCGAGAGATCGTTTTCCGTATTCAAGGGGACATTCGATGCTCTTCTCTCGGAGGGGCGGAGAGTCGCTCTGACGGGTCCTGCCTCTGTTCCATCTGCCTCGTGGTTTCACTGACACAGCACCAGTGCAGAGGAGTGGACGAGGACTGAGGCGACACTCACGGACCGGAGCCATGCCACGCAGGAGTAAGGATGTAGCCATAAATCTGGATGATGGTGAGAATTATGGAGTGGGTGCTGGGTATTGGGGTCAAAAGTTTATGTACACTTTGACTTTAGCTTTATGCGATTAGATATAGGGCAGCACAGAGGTGCAGTGGATAGCACTGTCACCTCACAGCAAGAAAGGTCTGGGTTCAAATCCCCAACTTGGCGATCCTTTATGTGTGGTTTGCATGTTCTCCCTGTGTCCGAGTGGGTTTCCTACAGGTGCTCCAGTTTCCTTAGACAAATCCAAAGACATTCAGTCAGATTAATTGGAGCTACTATGTTCTGTTTGTGTGCCTTGTGAGGAACTGGCAACCTGTCCGTGGTGTTTTCTATGTTTCACCCAATGAATTAGACCCACAGCGACCCTGACCAGGATAATGTGGTGGTATGAATGATTGAATGATTGAATTTTATCATCATACTGGTATATATGACGTGTTGTGTTCTGTGTTATAGTCGAAATGGAAGTGGAAGATGATTCTGACAGTGAAGGTAAGATGCATAGTAAGATTATGAGACCAAAAGTATGTGGACACCCTGCCTAATTATTATTTTTCGCCATCCGTCCCTGTGTTAACATCTCTCCTGTTCTTCAGTAGACACCAAAAAAAAACCAAGAAGTGGCAGAAGAGCCAATCCACCTACTCGCAGGAGCAGAGCCAGGCCAGCCGACAGCGAGGAGGAGGATGAGGAGGAGGAAGACGAAGCTCCTCGCAGACGAAGAGGACGAAGGAGGAAAGAAAACGGCGACGACGACAGCGAGAGAGTCTCTCGCGACCGGAGGAAACCGGTCGGTCGGAGGAAGGTCGGAGGGAAAGCTCAGGGCTCCGATCTGGAAAGCGACGAGGAGAAAGGGGGCAGGAGGAAAGGAAGAGGAGTCAGCAAGAAGGGGAAAGAAGAGGAGAACAATAAGGAGAAGTTGGGCAAGGAAGGAAAGGAGAAGGCGGACGACAAAAAGAAGGATGGTAGCAGGTGGAGTAATGTTCACTTTTGTTTCATTCTTACGCATCATTTAAGGTGGATTTCAGTTTGAGTATCTAGTCTAAGCAAAGAAATTTATCTAGGTACTTCAGTCTCTTCTTACCTGCCAAATACATAGAACATAGAAACTGTCTACACTAAAGCCCCCTCATGAATGAGTAAAAGTGTAAGTCTTGCTCCAATGATTCTGAAGATTCCAGACCCCCCAGTGACCCTGAGCATTAATTCATTATTAAAAATAATTAAATAAAGCGTCCCTTCAATTTCAAAGACCCACCAACCACTGTCCAGCTTTTGGAATTAAAATTATTTACCTCATTATTGTCACCTCAGTTCTGTCAGAAAACCTTAAAACTGCACCTTTGGCCTCTTATAATTTTGGCTTGTCGAATACTGAACGCTGGTTCTGATTTTCCTTTCCGGCAGCTCGTCTTCATCCAGCGAGTCGGACGCCGAGTCCCTGTCTGAAGGCGAGATGGCCCGGCTGAAGGAAGAGGTGGAGGAGAAGAAGAAAGTGATCGCCACACTCCGGAACAAACCGTGGCGCATGAAGAGAAGACTCAAGAACTTGAAGTAAGATGACGCTAGACCTTACTGGGGGTTCTGTTTAATTTTATGCCTTGTTTTGTAGTGCTTGGAAGGATTTGGCCTAAGTTTAAGGGTGGCACAACAGAATGGCATTATCACAAGTATTTGTGCCTGGAAGTTTTCTCAACTCTTGATCAGAGCAACACTAGCATTTATCATTTTATGGTCGTTTTTTAACAGTGCCTAATGCGAGTGTTGACATTCGACATACAGGTTACAGTAAACAGGTTCGGTTATATCTCACAGAAATCTAAACATCATCTAAAATTAACCAGTCTGTAGTAGAAACTGGATCTCCATCAACATCCCTGATGGACTGACTGCACTACTGAATCCTTTGTACTCTGACCGTGTGCTGAACCCTTACCTCAGACTGTCCCTGTCTTAAAGTGAAGTAGATGATCAGATTTTGGACAAGTTGAAAGGGTAGTAGACCAAACACTACCAAGAAAGCATTGATACCCTATACTGGCAGCTGTGCTTCATTGGGTTTGTGTTGGCCATCAGATCCCCAGACAAAAAAGGGTTGGCAGGCTGGCACAGAACCTTGACTGTACCTGATGATCTACCAACCTGGACCACTAAACCACCAAAATAGCCCTACTTAGGCTTTGATAGATCCTGTCTAGCTATCATCCTGAAATGACTGAGCATATTGTTTGAAAACGTAAACCAACAATCCGATCCAACCTGGATGCTCTGTGATATACTTGGCCTGTCAAGCAAGCCCTCTGATTGACGTTTTACCTGGAAGGCTCTGGGTTTCTGTTGACCTACCCGCCCTGGTGAATGACAGGGTGTCCTGCTTGGTTGATGTATCTGATTCGTTGGACTGGCAGAGATCCTGACACAAGGTCATTGTTATTTGTAAGGCTGTAGACACATGAACGGTGTGACGGCAGCTTCAGTTTGAAGTGTTTGCTCTGGTTTTGTTATGTATTCTTTTGTCCCTGAAACTTTATAAAGGTAATTTACCATGATTACTTGATGCATGAAAGTTCCATCCCACACCAAAACCAGAATCCATGATTTTGAGGCCAAGTACAATTCGTGTGGTTTGGCAAAAAACGTCTCACCATTCCTCATGTAACGATTATTGTGTCTTGTCGTGGTCGTGCAAATAATTCATTTAGGACTTAATTAAATGCCCGAAGTCTCAGGTTACACTGGCGACAGGTAATGAGTGAAATGTGACACCGTAGAACAGGTATTAATGTGTGTGTTTACTCTACAGTGATGATGGATTGGGCAAATAAGACGTGTTTAGCATATTAATCTTAGCTTTAGCTTAGACGTGTTTACAATGAGATCATTTTAAGCTTAAATAAAGCAGAGGTGGGAAGAAGTGAAGTATCCTTGTTTTTGTATATGTTATGCGTTTTTCTCCCATTTTCTACCAATTTACTCTGGTCAGTTTGTCTTCCACTGCTGGGGTCCCCGATTTTTTGCAGTTGAGGAGGGTATATTGCTGCTCACGTCTTCTCCGATCTGCGCGCAGCCCTTAACGGAACCCTTTTCCACCTATGCACTCAGCACAGGCGCCTCTAACCGCCAGTCAGGGTCCTTACACAGCATTTGAAGACCCCGCCCACATATTCCGGCCATCCCTCCCTGCCGGCACTGCAAATTATGCCCGCTAGATGGCACCCAGCCAAACGGTGGCAACGCGAGTTTTGCACCGAGGAGTTCAGAGTTCAGAACCTCGGCACTGGTGTGCTAGCGGAATATCATTTATATAAAATGTTTACTTGTGCTCAATATACTTCATACTAACTGGTTATCCATTTGTCTGGGATCTTTGGTGGCTTCCTGGATTAGTTTTTGATGACATAGATTTACCACTGCACTTTATTTGGGATCTGTTGCTCTCACTGTGGTTTGGTGGAGTCCTAGAGCCTTAAAAATGTCCCCCAATTTGCATTAAAGCAGCAAATTCTTACTGAAAGCTTGATAATGTACAGCTATTCTCTTTGTATTTTACCGCCAAGCCAGACGGCAGGAGTTGCTGTTGGTAAGGAGGTAATTCTCCATCTGACCTTCCCCTCAGAGAGAGCCAAATGTGTGATATGAGCCTGTGAAAGAGGTTGTGGCTTGGTCTTCAAGTAGAAACTTTAAGGTGACTGCTTGGCTATGACTAAAAGGTCATAATAACTGGCTTATGTGATGTCTGTAATGTCTTGAATCATGCCTGAGTTTAGATGGGTTAGTTGACTTACCTGTTAATGAGATGATTCAGGGTCAGTAGTTACTTCATCTTTAAGTAGACGGAGATGTAACACCAGTGGTGACTGGCGACTGGACACGTTATTGTATATTGTATATTATGACTGAAATGCAGCTGGATGAGTAAAGTACGTGTGTGTGGTTGTTAGGGAGGCCCAGGCTTTTGTAGAGAAGTTTGAAGGTGCTCTGGGCAAAGGAAAAGGGAAGAAGTTCTACGCCTTCAAAGTCATGATGACCAAGGTACAGTAGCATGAAAACCACAGAGAATTTTGGTCTATATGAATTCATAGAAATTAAATTCTTGGTTCTGTGTGTGTTTTTTTTTAGAAATTAATCAAGTTTAATAGAGACTTTGAAAACCTTAAGACGGCGTGCATCCCCTGGGAGAGGAAAATCAAAGAAATAGAAAGTTGGTATCATTGCTTTCTGAGTTTCTACATTGATACCGATAACCTGTACTATGTTTTTACACTCACTGTCCATTTTATCAGCTCCACTTACCATAGAGAAGCACTTTGTAGTTCTACAATTACTGACTGTAGTCCATCTGTTTCTCTACATACTTTGTTAGCCCCATTTCATGCTGTTCTTCAATGATCAGGACCCCCACAGAGCAGGTATTATTTAGGTGGTGGATCATTCTCAGCACTGCAGTGACACTGACATGGTGGTGGTGTGTTAGTGTGTGTTGTGCTGGTATGAGTGGATCAGACACAGCAGCACTGCTGGAGTTTTAAACACCTCACTGTCACTGCTGGACTGAGATTAGCTGCTCTGTGGTGGTCCTGTGGGGGTCCTGACCATTGAAGAACAGCATGAAAGGGGGCTAACAAAGCATGCAGAGAAACAGATGGGCTACAGTCAGTAATTGTAGAACAAGAAAGTGCTTCTATATGGTAAGTGGAGCTGATAAAAACAAAAAGGTGGTTTTAATGTTATGGCTGATCGGTGTATTGTTTTTTTCAAGGTCACTTTGGATCTTCTGTCGCCTCCTACTTCATCTTTCTGAGGTGGATGTATGGACTTAATCTTGTTCTTTTCGGCCTCATGTTTGGGCTTGTTGTCATTCCTGAGGTAAACGTTTTATTTATCTTACAAAAAGGGATTTGGACATTTGGAATCATTAAGTCTCAAGTCTGTTCTTATGATGTTCTCCTGTTTTGTCTTTCTGGAGGTTCTGATGGGTCTACCGTATGGCTCCATTTCAAGGAAAACAGTTCCTCGAGAGGAACATGACACTGCCATGGACTTCTCTGTTCTATTTGAGTTTGGTGTAAGGAACTGCTTCAATTTGCTCAAGAAACTGTGACTATGTTGAACAATGTTGACTAATTAAACCTTTTTTTATCTCTGAAGGGTTACTGCAGGTACTCTGTTCTCTTTTACGGCTACTACAACAACCAGAACACAATAGGGTTCCTCAAGTTCCGCCTGCCCTTGTCGTACTTTCTGGTCGGAATTGGGATCTTTGGCTATAGCTTGATGGTTGTGATCAGGACGTGAGTATTTGGTTTCGTTCTTTTCCCCCTATTTGCCCCCATAGTTCTCCCTCATTTAGATCTTGCAGCTTGCAAACATAGTCGTCAGCCACTTCTCTTCACCTGCCCAAAATGGATGAGCCCTCCATACACCAGGGTGCAATTGTTCCATTGTACAAGCACAGTTGCCAATCGGGCCTGTGTTAGGTCAATGGCACTGCCTGGGATTCGAACTCGAGAGAGAGCTCAAGATCTCAGAAGTGATGAGCAAGTGCCCCGAGGTTAAAGCTCTAAATCTTTTAAATGACAGATTTGCAGCTCTATTGAAGAGTTCTTTATTAATTTAATTAGTGGTCCATACGTGCTCACTCAGCATCCATCATCATCCTTGTCGTCCTCTGACAGGATGGCAAGGAATGCCAACGAGGGAGGCGACGGGGGCGAGGAGAGTGACTTCATCTTCTGCTGGAAACTCTTCACTAGTTGGGATTACCTAATAGGAAACCCGGAGACCGCCGACAACAAGTACGCCTCCATCACGACCAGCTTCAAGGTCGGTCACACCTGGTAACCGTATCCTGTTACTTAAGCAACCCATTGAGCCTTTCTCAGCTCAGGTGATGAACTTAGTGTCTCGTGTGAAGTGTGAACAGGTCTGGATGATCATCTTCTAACTGTTTATCGAGGTATTTAGCTTAATTGCACTCTTGGTAGACTGCAGTTGGGAACCCTAGGTGACTTGGCTAATCTAAATTCTAGGTATCCCCTTCAAAGAGCACTGCAAAAGTTCATCCAGTGTTTTGGACACTGGTTCCTGGACCCTGGTAGCAGCTGTCTGATCTTTGACCCCACCTTGCGCCTGCAGGAATCCATCGTGGACGAGCAGGAGAATCTAAAAGATGAAAACATCCATCTCAGAAGGTTCCTGCGCGTCCTTGCTAACATACTGATCCTGTGCAGCTTGGGAGGCAGTGGGTATCTCATCTACTTTGCAGTGAAAAGGTCACAAGATTTCGCCAAACTGGATCGCAACAAGTTGTCCTGGTACCAGAAAAACGAGGTGAGGGTTATAAAATTGGGCATGTGTCGTGATTGTCACTGTTTATATCTTAATGAAGATGAGATGTCTCCATCAGGTAGAAATCGTAATGTCTCTGCTGGGCTTGGTGTGTCCACCTCTGTTCGAGACGATCGCTGAACTGGAGGACTATCACCCTCGCATCGCCTTGAAGTGGCAACTGGGTCGCATCTTCGCCCTCTTCTTGGGAAACCTCTACACCTTCCTGTTTGCCCTTATTGATGACGTCAACGAGAAGGTACACACAAAGTTCTACAGTAGCTTACTGATGTTTTAGCATTTATCAGGATTCCTTAAAGGTCTTGCTACTTCGTCTTCCTAGCTGGAGAACGAGAAGCTAATAAAGAATGAAACCGCATGGGCTCTGAACCAATACTACGCCAACTACACGCTCCATCACAACATAACAGAGAACATCCCACCGCCAAACATCGCCCCTGCAGATGTCATCAGGGGTCCCTGCTGGGAGACCGAAGTGGGAATTGTGGGTATTATTACCAACAGTCTCGCTACTAACCAATGTGCCAGTGCGCCGTTTGTTAACGCCTCTTCATTTCTTCTTCTTGTAGGAATTTGTCAAGCTGACGGTGTCGGACATTCAAGTGACCTATCTGACCATCTTGGTTGGAGACTTCATGAGGGCTTTGATTGTGCGATTCCTCAACTACTGCTGGTGCTGGGACCTGGAGGCTGGATTTGTAAGTTAAGTTGGGTGCTTGAAGTATGTGGACACCTGACCATGAGCTTGTTTCGTGTTCTACTTCAAAACCATGGGAAATTATACTGTGACTATAACAAGTGGCCACTTTTCTGGTCACAACCGAGGGAATTTGTGCCCATTCGGGTCGAGAACAGTAGCTGTAATAATACACTGTATAGCCAGAAATATGTGGACACCTGACCATGAGCTTGTTTGGCGTTCTCCAGTGGCCTGCACAAAACCCTGACCTCAGCCCCACCGAACAGCTTCAACTGAGGCTTTCTGGACCAACATCAGTGCCCAGCCATACAAATGCTCTTTTGACTGAACATGCACAAATCCCCACACACAGACATACTTCTCAGAATGGGCTGCCCAACAAGCTCCATGTCAGGTGTCCAAATACTTTTGTTCCATCACTATATGTACACAAACGTCTTTTATCTGCAGTGCACATGACACCCTAATGCAGCAGCTGGCATGAGAGATGATACCTACCAACAGGAGAAATACAGAGATACCCGAGTCCACCTCGGTCACTTAATTACAGAGGGGGAAGAGAGAGCGAGAGAGAAAGCATAACAGAGAGAGAGAGAGAGAGAGAGTTTATTGTTTATTGTTATTTATTTACTGTTTTACATTTTTTAGCCCTCGTACGCAGAGTTCGACATCAGCGGAAACGTTCTTGGCCTCATTTTCAACCAGGGGATGATCTGGTGAGGACAAACAGCTTTCATCTTACAGTTCTTGCACCAAACAGATCAACCACTGAGTGACTCTTTTGTGCCTTCGCCTCAGGATGGGTGCCTTCTACGCCCCCGGGCTGGTGGGTATAAACATCCTGCGCCTGGTGACCTCCATGTACTTCCAGTGCTGGGCCGTCATGAGCAGTAACGTCCCTCACGAGAGAGTCTTCAAAGCCTCGCGCTCCAACAACTTCTACATGGGCATCCTGCTGGTCGTGCTCTTCCTCAGCCTCATGCCTGTGGTCTACACCATGATGACCATGTCGCCCTCCTTCGACTGTGGGCCCTTCAGGTCTTTATCGCATCTACAGAACACACACACACACCTTCAAACACCCACGCTGATAAATGAATGCTTATCGTTGGTGGTTGTTCTTCGACAGTGGGAGAGAGAAGATGTATGACGTGGTGATCGAGACCATCCAGAACCTTCCTTCATTTATGGCCAAGATCTTCACCTACGCGTCCAATCCAGGGCTCATCATATCGGTAGTGCTGCTCATGGTGTAAGTCATAATGACGTCTACACTCTTTCTTGTTGGGATTCATGTGTAGCCAACAGTCCAGAGAGGTCCTAAACATCTTGGGGAGGGTCGTGGGGGAATCAGGGCCAGTGGTGTAGCCAATGGTCAAGAGAGGTCACAAACATCTTGAGGGGGGGTCAGGCTGCCCAAGACAAGATGCTGAACATTATAGCTGTAGATTTTTAGGATTAATAAGAGGCTTCTAAATTGGGCTGGATTGGACCTGGGTTTGGTCCTTGCTTCTGGTCACTTTCTGTTGGCCTCATGTCCACTTTTCCTCAAGATACTTTTCCTGAGGTTTCCTTCCTTCCCAAAGGTGTAATGACTTGGTGACCCCGTCCACTGTGTTTTTATCCCTTGTGACCAATTACACCAACTGTGGTAGAGCTACCCTAGTGGGTAGAGCTTTGGGCTATCAATCTGAAGATTGTGGGTTCAAATCCAGGCTCTGCTTTGCAGCCACTGTTGGGTCCTTGAGCAAGACTCTTAACCCTCTCAGCTCTAGGGGTGTCGTACAACGGTACAAAACCTAACAACCCACGTGTACTGTTCTCATACAGGCTCGCTATCTACTACCTGAACACGGTCTCGAAGGCCTACCAGAAAGCCAACATGGACCTGAAGAGGAAGATGCAAATGGTAACACCCAAGTGAAATGTGTTCTGTGTTACGTAAATATTGAATCCTACAATGATGTAAAACTGGATCTTGCTGGATTTTAGCAAAGAGATGAAGAGAAGAACCGGAGGAACAATAAGGACAGCACTAACCAGGTGATGAAGGACCTGGAGGATCTTCTGCCGAACAGATCATTGGTTCCACCTCCTGCTGAAGAGAAGCCAGGTCTGTAACAACTTCATTCACTTGTTTAAATGAATTATTAGTCGTTTTTAATAGCGGACCTGCCAGCAGGGGGCAACAGTTTGGGTTTTCTTTACGACTTTGGCTGTGGTCAATTCTACTCATGATGACAAATTGGAGGCCATTTTACAAAGTTAAATGATGTTCTAGATTGTTCCAGACCACCAATCGAAGCAATCTGCTGTTTGTATCTGTTTAATCTGTTTCCTTTTCAAATCCCAGAAAATTCTGCCAGCCAACCTCCCGCTGGCAAATCACCCAAGGTAACCGGGAAAGCTGGAACGGCGACCGGTGGGAAAGGCGTGAACCTGCAGAAGGACTTATCGCTGGCTGCTGCGAATCCCCGGGCTCCCGTGACACGCCCGCCGGGCCCTAGGGCTCCGGGACCACTACCAGGGGGGAGAGGTCGCCCGAGAGGACCTCCGCCGGTCTGACAAAGTGCAACACCCAAACAAAAAGAGGAAACAGTGCACAAACACACATAAGATGCATCGTGAAGCGGTTGCTGGAATGCAGAGTGGTGCTGCGACGTCAGAAAATACATCATAAGGTCGTATTTATGTGGACACCTGATTGTAAAGCTGCTCCGTTGGACAGCCTCTGCTCTTCTGGGATGGCTTTCCACAAGAATTTGGGACGTGTCGATGGAAATCTGTCCCCATTTCATCCAAAACATTCGTGACTTTGTATGAGGGACGAGAAGAAGAACGGCTTGGAACTAAAAGCATCATTTTGTGGATCGTATCAAGGACCTATGTTGATAAACGAGCTTTTATTTGAGAGCCTGCGACTTGTAGAAATTCCTGATACTGCACATTTCAGTGTCAGTTCACCAACACGGACACTAGGTGGCAGTAAACCCCAGCTTTTAGATAAATGTGTCAGACATTGCTGAATGTTTTTGAGTGATGTGTTATCATAGAGCAAATTATAAGGTCATTTAAATGGTTTGAAAGAGGAACGTCTTAGCTTTTACCCAGTACCCATGAGGTCATGTGACATTGCTGGCTTATAATGTCAGTATACAGTAATTATGCCACATTTTGAGCTACAATATAATTAAAAGAAAATATACATTAAATACTTTCAGTTGTGTTCAAGTGGTTAAAGCCTCTACTCATCATCAGACCCTTTATTAGATACAAGTTTTTATTTAAAAGGTTTGATAAATTGATCATACACACAGAAACCAGTCAGACTATTTGGCCAAAAGTATGTGGACACTCGAGCAACAGCTTGTTGGACATCTTAGTCCAAAGCTGTAGGAGTTTGCAATTGTCACAGTCTCCACTCATCTGGGAAAGCATTCTTCTATGGGAATTTGTGCCCATTCTGTCAAAAGAGGATTTGTAGTGCTAGGATTGTACAGATGTTGGACAGATGTTGGTCTGGCCTGCAGTGTCGAACTGTGTCGAGGTCACTTAGGAGTCTTCATGGACCTTTATGAACTGTTGACACAAAGCTAGACTAGAAGCATAATGTTTATACATTGTTGATTTCATACACCTGATAACCGGTGTGGCTGAAATGCTCCAGCTCAATAACCGGCAAGGATGTCCACATACTTTCAGCCTTATAGAACACAGCAAATGAGTTGAATTCAGACGTCCTCCTCCTCCACAGACTGTCCTGACTTCAGTCGCAGAATCACCTACAGACAAAAGGACGAAAGGTTTAGCCGAAATGCTAAGTGATGCTGTAAGTGCTAATAAAACGGATGTAGAAGCACAAACCTCTTTGAGCTGAGCGATCTCTTTGCTCTCCATGTTCCTCTGAGCGTGGTTGGTGATGGCCTTCACTCGAGAGGCGTATCTGAGTGAGGAAATCAAAACGGCCAATCAGCTCCAAGCTACCGGCCACCAACTGCCCTTGAGTGGCCACCAAACCATGTCAAAACTCTGACCCTAACCCTACTGAACATGTCTGGGATGAATTGGAACGTTAACTGTGAGCCAGACCTTCTTTTCCAGCATCAGGGGGAGATGGAATGGCTAACAAGTTCATGACCAGGTGTTTGAAACACCCAAACCCAATAATTAGGAGTGGTGTACACATACTTTTGGATATTAAATCTACATGTGATAGTATGTTTTTGTATTTGACTTACATGAGTGAGGTCAGAGTCTCGTCCAGGTTGCAGTCAGACGGGGAGATGTTGAGGAACATGAGGGTTTTGGCGTTGCCCCCTAGTGAGTCCTGCATGAGCTGGGTCAGCTTGTTGTTCCGGTAGGGAACGTGAGGTTGCTCCATCGCCAGAGCCGAGATCACGTCACCCAGCGCGCTCAGAGACTTGTTGATGGAATTGGCCTCCTGAAACAAATACAAACCGCCCTCAAACATCAACGTCCAGGTCTTTTTGTTTCCAGTTATAAACACTGATGGAATAAGAACCTTGAGTTGGTCGTCTCTGGCTCCCGTCTTTGCCGCCCTCTCGCTCCCCGCCAGGTCGACCAGGTTGAGCTTGCCGAACGTGAGGCTGCCGTTGGCCAGGTTTCGACTCTCCAGCATGATGCTGATGATCAGGTGGGATCGAGAGCTCTCTACGTTCATCTCTGGAGGACCGACAGTGTAACACAGTCACGACACGACAGTGTTATTAGCCTTAACGCAGCAGCATGATCAACCAACACAGTCACAACAGCAGTGTTACTAACTAGCAATCAAAAACAGTCACAACATATCAGTGCTACTAGCGTGCAGATAAATAACAGCAGTGTTACTAGCTAGCAAACAAGAACAGTCACAGTTAGGCAGTGTTACTAGCTAGAAATCAAAACACAGTGATGTTACTAGCCAGTAAAAAAAACAGTGTTACTATCTAGCAATCCAAAACAGTCACAGTAGTTTTTGCAAAAATAGTCACAAAATAGCACAGTTACTAGCACAGTCGCAGCACAGCAAATGTACTATCAAACAAAATCAAAACACAACAGTGTTACTAGCAAACACAGTAACAAAACAGCTGTGTTACTAGCAAACACACTCGCAGCACAGCAAATTTACTATGTCACAACAGAGCGAATTTACTAGCCAACACAGTAACAAAACAGCTGTGTTACTAGCTAACAGTCACAGCACACAAATATTACAAGCAAACAGCCTTACTAGTAAATACAGTAAAAAAACAGCAATGTTATTAGCAAACACAGTCACAGTACAGCAATGTTGCTAGCAAGCACAGTCAAAAAAAGAGCACTGTTACTAGAAAACACAGACGCAACACAGCAAATTTACTATCAAACAGTCACAAGACAGCAAATTTTCTAGAACAGCAGTGCTATTAACCACAACTTAAACGGAGTTGCCAGACAGCAGTAATTATAATAATAATTTATTGCCACATTATGACATCACACTCCACATCAGTACCAGCCGTTACTGATACGTACTGGTTGCTGCGATATGTCGGTTGGCTGAACCCAGTTCGAAGAGGGCGAAAAGGTCGCCCGCACTCGCCGCCTGTTTCGTCTCGGCTCCGTGGGCAAACACCAGCCCCTTCTTATCCTTCTTGATCTCTATCCGTTTGGACAGCGCGTCCGCCGGGCTCACGAAGAGGTCCTGCAGGCGGTCGTTATACAGCTCCAACATGGAGGCCGAGACCTGAGGAAGAGAATTATTTACTTATGATGCCTTCATGTCAGCGTAAAAAAGTCCATGAGAGCACCGCGCACCTTGAACTCGAACTTGGTGTCGTTCTCCTGGATGATTTCGAACACCCTGGTGAAAGTCCTGGGGATGATTCCGGGGTTCTTCTGCTCCCTGTCGCCAACCATGGTGAAGGTTTTCCCAGAGCCGGTCTGTCCGTACGCAAAAATGCAGACGTTGAAGCCGTCGACCGCCGACTGGATGAGCCTGGGGAGAGAGCACAGAACGGTCAAGTAACCTGAGAGCAAGGCAATGGGAAGCTTGCTTGACTGTGCACAGCAGACGTGTATCTTGGTGGCTCTTAGATGACATCTAGGCAGATTTCCTCCAAACGGTGGCAACTCCTGACAATCAGTCCCTATTGATGGTTGGTTGTACGAATGGTCTCTGGACCTGAAGTTGCTTAGAAGTGGCTCCAAGTGACCTTCCTGACTTGAGAAAATGTAGGAGATCTGTCCAGGGCTCCATAGACTTTCCCATTCCAATTCTTGTGGGTTTGTGCATTTGGATGTATGTATTTCTTTGACCCACCAGATTCAGCCACATTTTAAAGAATACCCCCAAAGGTAATCCCAAGACATCACCCAATGGAGTATGCAAGCTCTGGTCTTGGGTTGTGGAACTCCATGGGCTGTGAATTACCTGCTGGACTCCTGAAACACGTCCTCCTGTGTGTCCTCGGTGAAGATCCTGTCAAACTGGAACTCTCGGGGCCCTCGTGGAGTCTCCAAGATGACCGAATATTCATCCAAACATGACACGATGGAGCTGCAGCCCTTCGCCAGCTCGGTACGCGTCTGAGGTCTGATACGACAGAACACCCGGATCTTACCTGTCGAGAACGTACACATAGGGGTTATATAGCCAAAAGTATGTGGACACCAGACCTCGAGCTTGTTGGATTTTCCAAACACGAACCATGGGCATTAGTGTGGAGTTGCCCCATTGGATCTGTATTAGCCTCTGGGTCCACAAGTCAAAAGAGCACTTGGATGGGAACACTTGTCCTGCACAGTGCCCTGATTTCAACCAATACTCCTTTGGAATGAATGGGAACACCAGTTGCAAGCCAGGAGTCTGACTTCACAAATGTCCTTATGGGGACAAATTCCCACAGAAACCCCCCCGTGAAGCAGATTAAGGGAGGGGCAATTATATTAATAATAACAATATTAGTTTCCTTGGTTTGGAAATGGGACGTCCATCTAGATTATGTCCACATTCTTTAGGCTTACAGAATAAACTGTATATATATATTTACTGGCCACTTTATTAGGAACATCTGAGCCCCTTTCTCATTCCTGTAAGTATCCAGTCAACCAGTCAGGATTCAGGTATTTTAGAGAACCTGTGCCCACTGTAGCCTCAGATTTCAGTTCTTGGTGTGATACCTGATGCTGTTGGTCATCGTCATGGCTGTAAATCATCACAATATTTCATCAACAAGGTGTTTCCGTCCACAAAAACGTCACTTCCTAGAGATCAGCAGTTACTCAGATGACATGACTGGCTGATTGGATGAGCAAGCGTTCAGGTGTTCCTAATGAAGTGGCCGGTCAGTATGAAGAAGAGATGTCATGCCTTTCATGTCCTCCGCCATGTTGTAGTACTTCTTCCTCAGCGTCCGCTCTGCCGTGTAGTGATCGATCAGTTTCTTATTTTCTTCCTTCACCTGCTTCAGCTAGAAAAAGAAAAGCAAGAGTAGCGATGAATTAGAACACTGACAGTGAGCCAGAATTTCTTGTTCAACGTTGGCGCCTGACCCCAATGACCAATGCTCTTTTAATTCTATAGGTCCAGTTTCTCCAGATACACTCATGCCTGTTACAACTGCAGAGAGGCAACTCTATAGTGTTGCTCATGGTTTTGGAATGGGTAAAACCATGGGCAAGCAGGTTATGGTTAGATGTCCACATACTTTTGGTCACAGGCTGTACAGGCTGTACAACAGAAAATGACTGCGTTCCACAACCGGACTGGCCGATCTCACCTCCGCTTGCAGTAGTAGTAGCTGCTGGCCGACGCTCTTCCCAGACTCTGAGTTTGGGACGTCACTCTTCCTCAACGTTTCCTTGAAGCTCTGGATCAAAGAATTAAAGATCACAAAGAAATGTGAAAATAATTCAATCAATCAATTATATTTTTACACATTAACACTCCTCCGATACCAAAGCATTTCAGATTTGCAGATTAGAGTTCCAGATCTACGTGTGTTGGGTGCTTGGCACTGGTAAGGGTTGCAGTGAAAGACCATAAACAGGAACACAGCCTGGACAGAGTGCCAGTCTGTTGCAGGGCATTGCCCATGTACGTGACCTAGGGGCAGTTTAGACTAACCTGAGTCTCTGTGGAGGGGAGAGGGGACTCTGATTGCCAAGTGATAATATGCAGAACTCCCGCCAGTCAGTGATTGGAGGCAGTGATCGACCCATGTTTCTGTACAATGTTCTCAACCCAAGGAGATCGGTTCTCAGGGCAACTGCATTGGTTCACAGCATTTTAAGCCTCAGACCAGTGGTTCTCCACTCTAGAACAGTGGTTCCTAATCTTAGAACAGTGGTTCTCCACTCTAGAACAGTGGTTCCTGATCTTAGAACAGTGGTTCTCCACTCTAGAACAGTGGTTCTCCACTCTAGAACAGTGGTTCTCCACTCTAGAACAGTGGTTCCTAATCTTAGAACAGTGGTTCTCCACTCTAGAACAGTGGTTCCTGATCTTAGAACAGTGGTTCTCCACTCTAGAACAGTGGTTCTCCACTCTAGAACAGTGGTTCTCCACTCTAGAACAGTGGTTCCTAATCTTAGAACAGTGGTTCTTAACTCTAAATCAGTAGCTATCAACCCTAAATAAGTGGATCTTAGCCTTAGAGCAGCGGTTCTCCACTCTAGAACAGTGGTTCCTAATCTTAGAACAGTGGTTCTCCACTCTAGAACAGTGGTTCCTAATCTTAGAACAGTGGTTCTCCACTCTAGAACAGTGGTTCCTAATCTTAGAACAGTGGTTCTTAACTCTAGAACAGTGGTTCTCCACTCTAGAACAGTGGTTCCTAATCTTAGAACAGTGGTTCTTAACTCTAGAACAGTGGTTCTCCACTCTAGAACAGTGGTTCTTAATCTTAGAACAGTGGTTCTCCACTCTAGAACAGTGGTTCCTAATCTTAGAACAGTGGTTCTTAACTCTAGAACAGTGGTTCTCCACTCTAGAACAGTGGTTCCTAATCTTAGAACAGTGGTTCTTAACTCTAAATCAGTAGCTATCAACCCTAAATAAGTGGATCTTAGCCTTAGAGCAGCGGTTCTCCACTCTAGAACAGTGGTTCCTAATCTTAGAACAGTGGTTCTCCACTCTAGAACAGTGGTTCCTAATCTTAGAACAGTGGTTCTCCACTCTAGAACAGTGGTTCCTAATCTTAGAACAGTGGTTCTTAACTCTAGAACAGTGGTTCTCCACTCTAGAACAGTGGTTCCTAATCTTAGAACAGTGGTTCTTAATTCTAAATCAGTAGCTATCAACCCTAAATAAGTGGATCTTAGCCTTAGAGCAGCGGTTCTCCACTCTAGAACAGTGGTTCCTAATCTTAGAGCAGCGGTTCTCCACTCTAGAACAGTGGTTCCTAATCTTAGAACAGTGGTTCATAATCTTAGAACAGTGGTTCCTAATCTTAGAACAGTGGTTCTCCACTCTACATCAGTAGCTATCAACCCTAAATAAGTGGATCTTAGCCTTAGAGCAGCGGTTCTCAACACCAGAGATATTGGTTCTCAGGGCTACCACACTGGTTCACTGTATTAGATCAGTGGTTCTCCACTCTAGAACAATGGTTCCTAGTCTTATAGCAGTGGTTCTCAACCCTAGAGCAACTGTCCTCAGTTTTTGTATTTTGGCCTTATACTGTATGAGCATACAAATATACTAAACAGCCAAAAGTCGATGGACACCTAGACCACAGGCATTAGACCCCATGTTGACTGAACAGAAAAGGCACTTCCTCAAACTGTTGCAACAAAGTTGGTAATGGGTGTGGCTGAAACACGTTTGGTCATGCTGTGTCTGTGTTAAATATTCATGTGTGATTGGACAGTCATACTTCTACACTTTGATCCAGCGCTGCCAAGTCGCCCCCGCTGACCAGCCCTGGTGAAACAGTAATAGATCATTAGATAAGACTGAAAACAGGAAGTCTTTTGCATTAGTTAAGGTCTTAGTCAGGGTGTTTACCAGCGATGGTGGGCGTTCTTCCTGTTTTGATGCACTCCAGGGCAACCTGTACAACCTCAAGCTGATGTAGATCGCTGTGGTTCTGCTGATCTCCTTCACTGAGTTCTGTTTCATCTGTCCTGTTGGGTCACAGCAGAGTCCGTCCCAAATCAGTACACAAGAAGAGCAAGGGTTACTTAAATTTTTTGACATTTTTACCTCAGTGGATTCTCCAAGTTCTTCTGGGAGGAACTCGTGCCCTTCTGAGTCTTGGCAAAAGCTTTACGATTCTCTTCTATCATCTGATCAAACTGCTGCTTGGCATCAGTCACCCCCGTGTAGACAAGATGAGCCTGGTGAAAAGTGCAGGTACATGGGGGGGACGTGATGTCATAATGTGCTCGATTTCCTCCTGCTTTTTTACAGACATTGTGCTGTCATAATGTGCTCAGTTCTCTTTGTTTTACAGACATTGTGATGTCATAATGTGCTCAGCTTCCTCTGTGTTTTACAGACATTGTGATGTCATAATGTGGTCAGTTCTCTTTGTTTTACAGACATTGTGATGTCATAATGTGCTCAGCTTCCTCTGTGTTTTACAGACATTGTGATGTCATAATGTGGTCAGTTTTTTTGGCTTTTTTTTACAGACATTGTAATGTCATAATGTGCTCAATTTCATCTGTTGTTTACAGACATTGTGATGTCATAATGTGCTTAGTTTTCTCTGTTGTTTACAGACATTGTGATGTCATAATGTGCTCAGTTTTCTGGCTTTTTACAGACATTGTGATGTCATAATGTTCTCAGTTTCCTCTGTTTTCTACAGACATTGTGATGTCATAATGTGCTCGGTTTTCTGGCTTTTTTACAGACATTGTGATGTCATAATGTTCTCAGTTTCCTCTGTTTTCTACAGACATTGTGATGTCATAATGTGCTCGGTTGTCTCTGGCTTTTTTTTACAGACAGTGTGATGTCATAATGTGCTCGGTTGTCTCTGGCTTTTTTATAGACAGTGTGATGTCATAATGTAGTAGTTTTGTCTGGCTTTTCTCACCAATTGTTTTAGAGAAACATTTTCATTAAATGTGACAGTTCCTCTTTACGTTTGCAGCTCTAAACGTGGCTCTACATGTGTATGATGTATTGACCACCACCACTCTCACCTGGTGCACTACAGCAGCGAGCAGGTGAGCGAATGCTGACTGGGTCACGACGCTGGTTTCTTCTCCTCCATCCATCAGCATGGAGATTTCTTTCTCTCGTTTATACAGACTTTTCTTCAACACCTCCAGACACGTTTGGGCTCCATCTAAAGTCAGATCTGGGTCACCTTCCTGTCAGACAGAGGACATGCACTTCATACAATTCTGGTAACTTTCCTAATGACTGCTTAATTAATGACCTGAGGCTGTACTATTTTTTAAATAATGGGACAGTTGCAATCATATAATTATACATGCAGATTTTTCCTGAATCCATCAATAATATTATGGCCTGTAGATGGTGAACCTCTGGATGATAAAAGGTTTGTACCCTTTCTATTGCTGTTTCTCTGAGTTGTTTCTTCTCCCGTGAGGTCTCCAGCATCTCTTGCACTCGTCCCATCTCCATCCTCGCCATCTGCAGCTCCTGTAGAGCTATCACCCACCCAGACATCAACAGAGCACGTTTCATTCTTGTAATAGTTTAATTATTCACATATGGCCAAAACTATGTGGATGAATGAATGTTTGTGAGTTACTTGATGCCTGGTGGCTGTGCAGAAGGTCCAGTCGTGACGAGAAGAGCTCCAGCATCTTACTCTGTGGGAAGTAATTATATTATAAAGTATATTATAAAGTGCTGGTAAAGTGGGTGCCACACAGCAGCGTGGTTCCTTGGCTCCTGGGTTTGACATTTTGTACCTTCTCTGTGTTCCAGGATTCCGAGTTCTGTTTGTTTTGCTCCTGTAAAGCTCTCAGTTCCTCCTGGAGCTTCTCATTAACACTCTGCAGAGTCTGAAATGGCCAAAAAAAAAAACCATCAGGCTGGGTCACACTTTGCTCTCTGTATTCCTCAGCCACTTGTGCCAGGGCCTCGACCAAACACTAGGAGTCTCTGTTGCACCGGCAAGAAGGTGACCGGTCTTCTAACTGCGTCTGTATAGTGCCAACTAGGTCTTAAACCTGGGTTTGTGTTTTTCTCTTTTTCTACCAAAAAAATATTAAACTGACCTTGATCTTTTCCTCCCACAGTGCACTTTTCCTCTCCACCTTCTCCTGGTAGACGTCCAGAACCCTCTTAAGAGCGCCGAGCTTGTTCTGGTAATAGCTTCTGATTCTGAGAACCGTTCTTTCCTATTCATAAAAAAAAATTAATAACGATAGCCGCTACACAGCAACTGCAACTGTTGTGACTGCTTCAAATATTCAGATATTAAGACTGAGTTACCTGGTTCTCTCGCGACGCGATGAGGAAGTTCTCCTCCAGTTCCTGAACCATCTCCAGATGCCTGCTCTTCATAGCCATCATGTCATCGGCTATCTGGTGGAGATATCGTGATACCATGAGAAATATGGAACAGCGAGGTCATGCGTTATCATAACATAACATATCATGTGTCTTCAAAATTGATATGGGGTATAACAGCGTCCAATCTTCTGGGAAAATCTGTCTATAAGATCTTGAAGTGTGTCTGATTGAATTTGTGCCCATTTGGAAGAACAGAAGGTGTTCAGTTGGGTTGGGGTCACCTCCACACCGGTGAAACCATGTCTCAATGGACCTTCTTATGGACAGAGACATGATAGGTGTCCACAAAAAGGGTGTCCACATACTTTTGGGCATAAAAGCACCAGTTTTTTCATCTTGTGGCACTTGTTTACCAAAATTAAGCTGCATCATTTGGACAGCAGGAAGCATCATGTGACTATCATGTGAATCGAAAAATGAGCCTAAGGGAACGACGAGCACAACCGTGAAACGAACAGTAAGACGTGTGTTTCCATTCAACCTTTTCATCTCTGTCCAAAATGTATTTATTTATATCTAAAAAGCTTGGTAGTCCAGATACTTTTGGCTGCTGCCCCTCAGATTAAGAGGCTTTTACTTTCATTTTATTAGGCAAATTAGCCTGCAGTATTTTTAAGACTTGTATTTTCTCCACAAGGGGGAGCTAAAGATAAAGTGTTGAGCATCATTGACACTGGGTGTCTCTACAGTGGGCACAGGCTCACCAAAACAACCAAAACACAACTTCTCCGTACTTGTGTTATACACAGCTTGGCAGAATCGTACGGGATGAAGATCTTCACATCCACAGGTTCCTCATCCTCTCGATCCCTCGTTGTCGAGCCGCCCGGGGCCACAAGTCCTGCTGATCAAATATTCAAAATAATTACAACATAACCTGCTGTTACGGAATCAGACCCGAGGAACTGGACCGTACCTTTGGCTGGCGGGTTTCGTGAGTCTGGACCGATCCAGCGCTTGAAGATCTTCCACCTGTTCCTGCCTCTTCTCAGCCAGGACGTCCCAGCACGTTCCCAGGAACCTCCACACATCAAACAGGCGTTTACAGATGTGACAGAAAATCAAGTCCAATGTGGCATGTGCAAAAGTGTGGATGCCCTGTAAGGTTGGTCAGTACCTTGTCAGACCTCTAATGCCCACTAATACCACCAAGATACAGAGTACCAAGATACTCAATGATGTTCAGGTCAGTCGACTATAGTGGACACATCAAAAACACCACGGTTTGGTGATCACTGCCCCTTGTTGGCTGGACAACTCTTTTTTTTACTATTTTATTTATGCATTTTTCCCCTTTTCCTTCCAATTTAGTCATATCCAATTAGTCTTCCTCTGCTGGAGACACCGATCTCATCTGAGGAGGGTGTATTTGCCCTACGACACGCCCTCCATTTGACCCCTTCTTATTCGCCTGAGCACGAGGTCGGTCTCTCGTATGGAGAGTCACGCACTAATCTCCACGTTCCCCCACCCCGCCCCCTTTTTTAGTCCTGTGCTTATCCCACCCCATCAGACTAGTGGCAGATTTGGTCTGCTGCACTGTCTGCACTGCCCACTAGGGGGCGCCCAGCCGACTGGTGGCAGAGCTGAGACTCGAACTCGCACAACCCCCAAGCATCATGCAGTCATTATAAAAGGGCTTATAAAGAATTTCAGTACGGTCGCCCATCCTCCGAAGCAGGATAGGAGTGATGCTAGACGCCCAGCTCCCCTAGTGGCAGACAAAATTGGTTACACTAAAAATTGTGAGAGAAAGGGAAAAAAAGGCATAAATAAAACAAACAAACAAAAATAAGTTAAAAACAATATAGCAGTAAACAAAAATCAATATGTCGTGGTCAGGGAGTGCCATTAATGTAAGAAATTCTAAAATGATTGGACATTCCTCCTCACTGTTGTGTTAATCCAGATTGGATTGACGTGACTCCTTGAGTAACTTGTGCAGAAATGCAGGTTGTTCAAAGGGGTTCACAAACTTTCTTTGTTGTCTTTTATTTTCCAGGACACAAGCGCATTCACGGCAGGATGTTGTTTAAAACACTATACGCTTTGCTAATGGTCTTGCAGAACTAGCATGAGCTTTTCTTTGAGCGTCTCCACCAACAAACCCAGTTTAAACTCTGCAGATAATGGGGACACGTGACCTGTTTTGGAAGCGGCTCTGGTCCGTCAGGATCAGCTGGTTTTCTGTAACCGATGAATCCCGAGCGGAACAATAGAGTCCTTCAGGACGTCCGGCGTGGCTTTAGTGTCCAGTTATCCAGTCATGTGACAGCGGCTTGATTTATAATATCACACGGACACGAATCAAGAGCTTCGCTTCATGTTTAAACAGAAGACTGGTGTGAAAAACTAAATACATCCAGTGAGTGGCAGTTCAGAGGCTTCGTTAATGAGTAAGAACTGACCAGAATGGCTAGACTGATTCAAGCAGGTAGACTACAGTGACCATCATCTTATTCCTCTTGCCCTGTCCTGAGCTCCTCCTCTGTCACCCCGACTGTCCGCACGTGGACGGACACGTTTCCTTGTCCGGCCTGCTGGGTCCAGGGTCCAGGGTCAATTCCCTTAAATATATCGGCACATGCAAGTAGTTGAACCTTGAGGTGGATGGACTACAGCAGAAGACCACACCACCAAGAGTTCCAGAATATGCTCACCAACATATAAAGACTGGATAGCTATTGTTCAGTCTGGATTTGGCAGCAAATTTGGCATCAGGTCAGGTTGGTGGTGGTGTTTACTTGGCAACACATCAGGCTATATCAATCCAGCATGGTCGGTATGCCACAGACTAGGGTTGAGGTAAGAATTGTTGCTGACCGATTCTCTTTAATGCGTCTTGTGAACTGGACAACTTCAACGGCCTTCCCAGTCGCCACATCCGATCCAACTGAGCACTTTGATGCGGTGAAATGGGTGAATGGCAGCATGAATTTCCAGCTAGTTTATCTGTAACCATATTAACGTGAACCAAAACCAGAAACATGTTCTGAGCAGATGAGGTTCTATGTGGTCGCATTATGGTGTTCCTAATAAAGTTATCAATAAAGGTGAAGAAAGAAACATTCGGATACATGAATCATCTTGTAATCAGATCTTTTATTGGATTCCAGATTTATCAGTGGTTTTGAGTGCTGTTTGAATTCTATATAGCCAAAAGTATGTGGACACTTATCCTAATCAATAAGTTCATGAGTTTCACTTTCAGCTGTGGAAATTTAATGTTCATGACATTTGTCAAGTTCGATATGGAAATACATCAGCCTGTGCAGAGCCCTGAGCCTATTTAACACCTTTGGGATGAATCAGAATGGTGATCGTAAGCCAGGCATTCTCATTGCCCGACCCGACAACCATCTGCAGAAATTCCATCGGAGACCCAGGGCAGATCCATATGGGACGTCCACAGTCGGGTGTCCACATACTGTTAGTCATATAGAACCACAACAGACAAAACGTTCATCAAACACGTCACACTGTATTAATAATAGTTATAGATATTTTTTGTTGGTTAATAACCGTAAGGTTGCAACACTAACGCTCGTTCCAGCAGCTCATCCTCCCCTCTTTTTCTTTAGTGCTTAACACAGACGGGTCACGTCTCTGCTTTTATCCCAGAGAGTTCAGCTTACAGGACAAAAGAGAGCAGAGACAAAACACCAAACACCTTCAAATACTGTTTATATCAGCTATAAATTGTTATAAATCTATTATTATTATATACAGTATGTGTGTGTGTGAATGTGTATAGGGGTGTGTGTGTGTATCTCACACATTCTCTCTCATGTTGAGCTCTATCTTTAGAGTGTGTGTGTAGTTGTACAGTGTATCACAAAAGTGAGTACACCCCTCACATTTCTGCAGATATTTAAGTATATCTTTTCATGGGACAACACTGACAAAATGACACTTTGACACAATGAAAAGTAGTCTGTGTGCAGCTTATATAACAGTGTAAATTTATTCTTCCCTCAAAATAACTCAATATACAGCCATTAATGTCTAAACCACCGGCAACAAAAGTGAGTACACCCCTAAGAGACTACACCCCTAAATGTCCAAATTGAGTACTGCTTGTCATTTTCCCTCCAAAATGTCATGTGATTTGTAAGTGTTACTAGGTCTCAGGTGTGCATAGGGAGCAGGTGTGTTCAATTTAGTAGTGAGAGCTTCACACTCTCTCATACTGGTCACTGAAAGTTCCAACATGGCACCTCATGGCAAAGAACTCTGTGAGGATCTTAAAAGACAAATTGTTGCGCTACATGAAGATGGCCAAGGCTACAAGAAGATTGCCAACACCCTGAAACTCAGCTGCAGCACAGTGGCCAAGATCATCCAGCGTTTTAAAAGAGCAGGGTCCACTCAGAACAGACCTCGCGTTGGTCGTCCAAAGAAGCTGAGTGCACATGCTCAGCGTCACATCCAACTGCTGTCTTTGAAAGATAGGCGCAGGAGTGCTGTCAGCATTGCTGCAGAGATTGAAAAGGTGGGGGTTAGCCTGTCAGTGCTCAGACCATACGCCGCACACTACATCAAATTGGTCTGCATGGCTGTCACCCCAGAAGGAAGCCTCTTTTGAAGTCTCTACACAAGAAAGCCCACAAACAGTTTGCTGAAGACATGTCAACAAAGGACATGGATTACTGGAACCATGTCCTATGGTCTGATGAGACAAAGATTAATTTGTTTGGTTCAGATGGTCTCAAGCATGTGTGGCGGCAATCAGGTGAGGAGTACAAAGATAAGTGTGTCATGCCTACAGTCAAGCATGGTGGTGGGAATGCCATGGTCTGGGGCTGCATAAGTGCAGCAGGTGTTGGGGAGTAACATTTCATTGAGGGACACATGAACTCCAATATGTACTGTGAAATACTGAAGCAGAGCATGATCCCCTCCCTCCGGAAACTGGGTCGCAGGGCAGTGTTCCAGCATGATAATGACCCCAAACACACCTCTAAGACGACCACTGCTTTATTGAAGAGGCTGAGGGTAAAGGTGATGGACTGGCCAAGCATGTCTCCAGACCTAAACCCAACAGAACATTTTTGGGGCATCCTCAAGCGGAAGGTGGAGGAGCGCAAAGTCTCGAATATCCGCCAGCTCTGTGATGTCGTCATGGAGGAGTGGAAAAGCATTCCAGTGGCAACCTGTGAAGCTCTGGTAAACTCCATGCCCAGGAGAGTTAAGGCAGTTCTGGGAAATAATGGTGGCCACACAAAATATTGACACTTCAGGAACTTTCACTAAGGGGTGTACTCACTTTTGTTGCCGGTGGTTTAGACATTAATGGCTGTATATTGAGTTATTTTGAGGGAAGAATAAATTTACACTGTTATATAAGCTGCACACAGACTACTTTTCATTGTGTCAAAGTGTCATTTTGTCAGTGTTGTCCCATGAAAAGATATACTTAAATATCTGCAGAAATGTGAGGGGTGTACTCACTTTTGTGATACACTGTATGTGTGTGTAGTTGTATGTGTGTGTATAGGTGTGTGTGTGTGTGTGTATTTCACACGTTCTCTCTCATGTTGAGCTCTCTCCTTGCTTATAGTCTTGGTAGAGCTTGGGATATCAATTAAGAGGTCGAGAGTTTGAATCCCAGCCACTGTTGGGCCGTACAATGACTGACCCTGCGCTCTGACCCCAGCTTCCAAACAAGCTGGTATACGCGAAGAAAGAATTTTGTAATACTGTCATTCTATTCTATCAGATTGAGTGAAACAGTTTTAATACAGACTGTATGTTTAACACCAAGGACTCCACTAATCCACAGTAAGAGCCATTATCTCCAAATGGAGAAACCCTGGAAATACCAGAGAGTCACCTAACAGGTCAGTTTTCTTGACCACACCATACACAGGAGACGAAACACCTCCAGGCTTCTCCTCACCACACCCAGAAGTGAATGTTTGACCTGAGCTCACCTGCTTCGGTTAATTGGTCTAGGCGTGTGTTGTGGACGTTACAGGGTCGGCGCTGGACCTCCTCCCTCAGGTCTTGTACGCTTCCTGGGAGCTCGTCCAACACGGACATCGATAGGTGAGGTCTGGACACTCTGGACAAGCCTCCGCCGTCCTCGTCGTCCAACTTGGAGGGATTAGTTCTCTCCCAGGCTCCTACAGGGTGGCACAACGTGACCTTAAACCTCCTGTAATATTCACTACAAAACTGTACCGCTCACCAAGGGCATCATCAGAAGAAACTTTATGATCTTAACTATGCTGATCCATAAAAGTTGCCAGTTACCCTTGGGTTAGTAATGTTTCCTGGACACAAACCAGGATTTTAAGGGTCACCAGGGATCAGTGGGTTAACACTGCTTCCTAGACACAACCTGACACCCACCTTAGGTGGGTCACCAATGATTGATCTCTATATTCAAAGTGAGTCTTTCTTCCACTATTGGGTTGCCTGGAAGAGTTCAATTGGGTTGGGTTCAATTCCCTCCCTTGTGTAGCGGTCTGGGTGCTTTTTGTAGCTGCTTGGGGTTTCCTCCCACAGTCCAAAGACATCTAGTCAGGTAACTAAAGTCCCCCTAGGTGTAAGTGAGATGGACTGGCGACCCTTCCAGGGTGTTTCCTGCCTCTTGCTTGAAGAATCGGACCCATCGCGACCATGGGGCAGATCAAGGGGTGGTAAAACAGACAAACAGAATGATAACCATTTTGGGACCCACCCTGCTCTGAAAAAATAAACCTCTCTTAGTTCTTATAGATGATAGATCTTGCAGGAACATGACTGTTCTCTTATTGCTCACTCAAGACCTCCTACCTAAAGCACGTAAATACCCGCTGACACATGAGGGGCGAGTGTGTACGCAATCAAAACTTACGTTGCTTAGCAGCCGGGGCCACCGTGTGATTTCGTAACTTCCTCCCCATGAAGTTGAGAGACAGCGGGAGGTTCCCTGCTCCGGGGTTGGCGCACATGTTGAACCTTCATGAAAAAACACAACCACGTTGAAGATTGGCGGTCCTGAACCACTGATTGATGTTGTTGCTGGTTTACGATGTGTAAATGAATCCTGATTGAGTAATGTACATTCAGGCTAGGGTGCTCCCAGGGCACATTCGGGCTAGGGTGCTCCCAGGGCACATTGGGGCTAGGGTGCTCCCAGGGCACATTCGGGCTAGGGTGCTCCCAGGGCACATTCGAGCTAGGGTGCTCCCAGGGCACATTCGGGCTGGGGTGCTCCCAGGGCACATTCGGGCTAGGGTGCTCCCAGGGCACATTCGGGCTGGGGTGCTCCCAGGGCACATTCGGGCTAGGGTGCTCCCAGGGCACATTCGGGCTAGGGTGCTCCCAGGGCACATTCGGGCTAGGGTGCTCTCTGGGAGCACCACAGACACATTTCAAATATTATGGAAAGATACTCACGGTTTTGAAATGGGACACCCAACAATCCCAAAGTCGGGTGACTGCATACGTACTACTTTGTTCAAAAGTGCTGATATACACAGGACTAATTTGATGGCATTCATTACAAACTGCATGGAACAGTGGTCTCTTTGATAAGGTTAAGCAGAATCCAAACTATCAGGTTCTGGATTCCATCTAACCATCCCAAAAATGTCCTTTCAAATCTAGATGCTAGCTATCATTGGCCATGGCTTTGAATAGATGTCATCTTCCAGTGTCCACATAATTCTTGACAGTCTGGAGAGAGAATTAGATCAGACAAGAAAGGACTGGCGCTGTACCAAACACACTGCCCTCAAACCTAGTGGAATGTGGGAAGTTCCAACAAACCGGGCCAAAGCAAACAGGCTTGTTGGTACAAAGCAAAACCACGCCGGTCTGCACATCACAGAGGAGGGCTGTCCAAAATAACGGAAACACTACCTGAAAAGGATGCCGAAGGTGCAGTCAAGTGGCAGTCACAGTTACGGACAGGGGCGTAAGTACCCAAGGGGATCTAAAAGCTTGCTAGCATGTCACCAGACCTAAACAGTCACTAACAGGTGTAATAAATCAATGACAACTTTACAGCAACAGTTTAGGGAAGGCTCTTTCCTATTCCAGCATAACTGTATCCCTATAAAGACATGAAGAAAAGCTCAGTTTAAAAAACTCCTGCACAGAGCCCTGACCTCAGCCACACTCAACAGTTCTGGAATTAACGGGACACTGACATCAGTGCCCAGCCATACTAATGTCATCATCTTTTAACTGAACAGGCACAAATTCCCATACACGGTCTTGTAAGAAGCCTTCTCAGAAGAGCGGCTACTGCAGGGGTCGGCATTTGTTTTTGAAATGGGACGTCCAACATGCTCATGGTCAGGTGTCCAAGTACTTTTGGCCGTTTAGTGTATATGGATCCAACATTGTTAAAGCATAAAAAACAGATTAAATAAATGAATAAATGACCTTGATGAACCTTCAGTTACTTTACCCCCTGGGGTGGAGTTCAGAATTTAGGTAAACCTTGGTATGGTGCCAGTATTCTGAACATGACTTTTAACAGGTTTCTAACATGATCACATGATTCTTAAAGAATTTAGAGAATCTGTCTTGCTACAAGATACTACAATACGTAATTTAGTATAAATGAGTTAAAAGTGCCAATATAAACAGGACTAGTTTGATAATACTTATTACAAAGTACATGGAACAGTGGTCTCTGTGCTAAGGTTGAGCAGAAAGCGTAAATGTCACCTTAAAATCAAAACTAAAAATTAATAAATATAACAATAAATGAATTACCTGGACGTTAAATGCCAGCAGTAGCGTCTGTCAGGCCGATAGGTAAAAGCAGGATGGAAGAAATGGAAAAGCTTCTTGTTTTTGTGAGGATTCTGGTCGGTCCTAAAATATTAAAGAAGAAGGATGAGGTTTCAATGGGGGTTAGTTCACCCGCCGGACCAACGCGGGCTACTGAATGTCCTTAGGTTTCCGACGTGTGTGTTTGAGATTGTAACCTGATGTGTGGATGCTTTTATTTCCCCTGACATACACATACTCAGGTCATTTATCCCGGATATGAATGAGTCCTGAACACTTGGAGACCTGCACACCTACACACTATATGGCCAAAATTACATGGACACCCCAGTACCCCATAAGCCCTCCCTTTGCAGCAAGATCGACATTCATATTTATTCCAGCTAACAGACAGACAGAATTGTTCGCACTCCACCCTGTAGACTTCAGTTTAGCATACCATGTGTATCAAGTATAAGGAAACACCTATTAGCTGCAGGCTAACATGAGCAGAAACCTTCAGTTCCTCTACCCCAGTTTCATCCAAAAATTGCAGCCTGAGGTGGAGTTTTCCCAAAATATAAGAAGAATATAAACAGACCTTCATATGGTGCCATTATTCCGATCATAAATAATAGATTTATACCACAGGATGTTTCTTAGTTGACCCTGGTTTGGACCTCACATTGATATAGTGTGTTTAGTTGACCCTGGTTTGGACCTCAGATTGGTTAAGGTGTTTAGCTGACCCTGTTTTGGACCTCAGATTGTTCTACAGTAGTGTGTTTTAGTTGACCTGGTTTGGACCTCAGATTGGTAAAGGTTGTTCAGCTGACCCTGGTTTGGACCTCACATTAATAAAGTGTGTTTTAATTGACCCTGGTTTGGACCACATAAGGAACATGGTCTCAAGATTCCAAACCGGCCGCCATCCAGCCTGGAAAGGCTCCAGACCTATCACAAACATGTCTCAAATAAAAACATATATATACACTAACGGTGAATTATTGTATAAACCAATGAGTGCAATTAGGAAAAATTTAAAGCACTTGCTTTGTACACAGGGATCAGGAACCTTTCCCAAACAGTCCCCACAACATCAGCCACACCTGTCAGCAATGGGTGTGGTTGACACGCCTGATCTAAGTAAACAGGACGGGTGTCCGCATAATTTTGGACACATTCTTGGATGCTTGGGTGCTGATGTTTTTTTAATAATCATGTCATTTAAGTATCTAAAACAGTGCATTAGATGAAAAAAAACATACAGAGATTTTTAAAGCATTCAGCACGTCTTCAATTTACAACAGGGCGAATGACAGGGTGCGTACGTGTCACTTTTGAAGGAATGGCTGGACGTGGGCTGACATGCCTGCTGAAGGTTCATCAAACAGGTTGGATAGCTTGAGATTATCCAGCACAAACACACCTACTTCTTGCAGCTTAAAACCCCATTTAAAGTTTTTACAGTGCTGTGCAGTGCAGGATTGTGGAACATTTTCCATCTGAAGAAAAAATATTCATGTTTTTTAATCAGACTGTATTGGAGACTTTTTGAAATTGTACATCACAAAGCTGTTGTATTTAAGTCCATTTTTATCTTTCTTCCCACCAACTCTATCAGGAACATCAGTACACCTGGTAATTTGTGTGTTTCTATGCATTAAATCATACAGACACAGGACGCGATCGAGTACATGACGTTCTCAGCTGTATCAATCTCTATAGTTATGCAGAATAAATGATCAGATATGATCTAAGAAGCAAGAAGATATGATCTGGGATGCTGTCCACAGTAGAGTGAGCTTTATATCTGCCATGCAAGAAAGAAACTTCGGCTCTGGCATTTTCTTTATCGGTGCAATTACCTAGCTTAGTTTTTTTCTTTTATTGTGCAAAGCAGCGTCTATAACCAGGGTGATTTGAAGCTCGCTGAACTGTAAACGCGAACATCATGTTCCAGCAGCTTTCAAATCATGTCATACCTGTCTTTTGTTTTGTAAGAATTTGATAAGAATCGGGAGGGTTGAATGCGGCACAGTTCTAAGTGTTGTTCCTGCCGCTTTCAAGTCATCGTGTGACTGTTTTTTAATGACCGCTGGCTTCTCTATAATCGTTCTTATCCCTAATTTGGGGTGGCACAGTGGATCAGTGGGTAGCACTGTCGCCTCACAGCAAGGAGGTCCTGGGTTCGATCTCCAGGTGGGACGGCCCAGGTCCTTTTGTGTGTAGAGTTTGCATGTTCTCTCTGTGTCTGTGTGGGTTTCCTCCGGGAGCTCTGGTATCCTCCAACAGTCCAAAAACATGCTGTCAGGTCAATTAAAAATACAAGATTGTCCATGACTGTGTGTTTGACATTAAACTTGAACTGATGAATCATAAATCCTAATAATTAAATAAATATCCCTAATCTGAGTGCACGTGAGGAAATCTTGTGAGGCGAGGCTGTTCGGGGGACCAGTTTAACCGCTTTTACTAACAGTGCTGTTTAAGGATTTCTTTTGTTGTGTGTCTGCAGCTGTACCATGACTGCTGTTATCTGTGAGACTTTTCGGACCAACTTTTCCTCAGAGTGCATGTTTAAAACGTGATGCATTTGATATAGCGTTTACATATTTACATTTTTAATATGCTGACACTTTGTTCACTTTATTTACACTTTTTTTGAAGGCACAAAGTCATAAAAACACATTGTGCGACAGTCAAGAAAAGTAAAGAATAAAATCTTAGTTCCTGAGTGAGGTTTTGGGTGTGGTGGTGTAGCGTTAGCTTTTACACTTCCTGGATTTTGCGGTGTAGCCGCTTGGCCACGCCCACTGAAACACAAAAATCCAGGCAACCAAAAAACTTGCAGCACCGGTTACGTCACAGCGTGTATAAAACAGTGGGTGTTTGTGCGAGTTTTTGGGTCTCCGCTTCTATCAGACGCACATCCAGGTAGGTACAGAGCTCGGATTGAGTTATTTTATTTGTGGACACTTTAATGTTTGGTTTTTTCCTTTTTAAAATCATGCACTGCTTGTTAGGATCATCAATTTGTTTGATTTTTAGCGTTTTTCCCTTTTTTATTGGTGCATGTCACTTTAAAAGAAAAAAAAATAGGTGCATTTATGTATTTTTAGGACAAAAACACATTAAAATTGTTTTAAATTCTGGTCTGTAGTTCTTTTTTAAGCTTTAAACTACTTTTATACACCAAACCATGAACCTCTTGGACATCCTGTTCCAAACCATAGCCATCATTATAGTTATACAGTTGGACCCGACTGTTCTGTGAAGTCTTTCCACAGGATTTTGGACCGTACCTGTGGGAATTCGTGTTCAAAAAACCCTGGCTTGCAAGCAAAGTTCTGTGGTACTCATGCAAATTTAGTTTCTTCTGCACCAAACTCGCCCCAGGATTAACTTTTTAATCTTTATTGCATTTGATTTGTCCATGTTGGAACAGGACCTTTCCTAAACTGTTGCACAAAGTTGGAAGCCTCTAACTTAGCCAGAGAGTGAAGGGTGTGTCTGAAACATCTGATCTCAATCATTTGGGCGGTGCCTACATACCTTTGGCAACACAGTAAATATAGTATAACAGTTCTTGTATCATCTAATGTTTTCGGGTGGCACCGGACCCACCAGGGCCTTGATCGGGATGAAGCGGTTAGTGAAATTGAATGGTGAAATAAATATGTCATTATAGTTTTATACAATTTAGGGCGGGGCAGCTTGGTGGTGGAGCATGCATCCTCCCTTTTTACATGCAGTTACTGAGTGTCAGGAGTTTGGTATGTTCTCCAGAAGTCAGTATGAGTTTCCTTTGTATGCTCTGTTCTCCGGAGTGGCTGCTTGAAGCTGCTTCTGTGTGAGTGTGTGGTGCCCTGCCTTCTATTGAAGTTTTTCTGGGTGGTTCCAGGCCCACCTAGACCCTGGTTGTGATGATGCAAAATGTGCTGCATCATACTTTGAGCTTTCTGTATGGAAATAACCACACGCTGATATATAATCCTACATTCCTTTGATTAAAGGGCTTATCAGGTGGAACCAGACTTCATTAAAGGTGCCGTCTGTGATTTTAATCTGAATTTTTTTGGCTCAGTTCTGCCCAGAGACTTGGTCTCTGATTTTTCCTGGCTTGTGGAACCAATCAGCACAAGGAGGTGTTCTGCTTGCCTCTTATAATGTTTAAAGGCATTCGAGAATGTATTCGGGGCGTGGCCTTGACAGGGACACAGACCGGAACAAAGAGCTCATTTTTATTATTATTATAATTTTTTTATAATTGTTTCTTCTTCCAAAACCACTGATGTGACCTTTAATTTTCACCAAAATGGTTTAACCTGGTAGAAAAAAACATCCACTAATAATTACTGTATGTATTTTTAGATTAAAATCCGTTCGTTTTTCAACTTTGCAGGCTGAAGTTTCCTCACAAGGGGGTGCTGGTATGCCTGGCATCATTCTAAAATATTCTAACCTCTAGTGGGGCTAATAAAACATGTTGTATCTATTGTGTAGATGGCTATCAGGGTGGTACAGCAAGTGTGCCAGTGCTGCACAGGTCCAGGGTCTCAGGTTCCGGGTTCAATCCTCACTCTGTCACCTCACATTTGTCAGTAAATGGAAGAGGCTCGGACATTAAAAAATACAGAATGTAGGAATGTGTGATGTCCCAGATTTATTAGGGTTGCTCTGGATCTATTGTGACCCTGACCAGGATGAATCAGGTTGTTTGTTTGTACAAGCAAGGCTATATACTGTGTGAGTACGTAGTAAGTAGATAATGCAACATTAAAACATACATTCATCACAAAACCAAATAGTACCACGTATATATTTTGTGTGATTTATTTCTTTTTTTTATGTGTCCACATACTTTCGGCTCATTATTTCACTCTCTTCCTGCAGATCGTTTCCATCATGGCTTTCATCAGCGAGTTTCTCAAGCAGACCATGTATCTGGGCGCGCCCGAAGCCGTTGTAAGTTCCTGTAACCTTTTCTGAAGGAACGGCTAAAAAAAATACAACTTTTTTTCTACGGATGGAAAAACTGAACATCAGAGCGAAGGAGGGAGGAACGAGAGAGGAAGGGTGGGGGTTCGAGAGGCAGGGCGAATTTCTGACTCAGTTATAAACTTATGACTCAGAAGAGGGCTTGTCTGCTCCGAAAAAACAAAGTTTTAACTGTTTGGGTACTTAGATGAACCACCACTGTTCGTCTAAAGCGAATAATCCCAACTGTTTTGGTGACTGGGTCCCAGACAGTGTGCTAGATAGTGATTTAGCCAGTAGCATCATAAACTGTAAATCTACATGTTATTAAAACTAGATTGTGTCTGAATTTAGTCGTATTTAACTCGCTGGGGGAGGAAAAATTCCAGCTCCACACAGCAGCACAACTTTGAGATCTGTGAGACCCTCAGCTAATTAATTTTAGCATCTGTTAGCATGTTGCTCCACTGAGCTGTCTTATAGATCCGCTTCTGTCCTGCTCTGTCTGTCAAATTTCACTTTTATATGCTGTATGTACAGTAGATTTTTAAATACAGACCACTTCTGTTTTTATTTATTCATCTATTATTTTATTTATAATGAACACGAGTATGTGCTTAGCTAATGGTTTGACTGCCGTGGTCCTGTAGCAACTGCTACTACTGTCACTTAATAGTCATTAGAAATAATAGTAGCACAACTGTAGAAATATAGGTTTGCCCAGCTAACTTAGCCTGCTAACAGCCACCTCAGGTTAACAAGCCAGACAATAAACTCACCGTTTATAAATTTTTATGCTCTCCAAGCACAATTTGGAAAGTTAAAACGGCACTTATCAAGCTGGAAGGTCCAGGATTTATTTTTGAAGTTAGCCACAGCTTAAATGCTAAATCATGGCTAATGTGGCTAATGGACCACAAGGACTGTTTATTTTTAAGTGAAATCTTCCAGTCTCAACCTGATTCGACCGTGTGTAATCTGACCTGGGTTTAACAGTGTTGCTTAGATAAAAATATTAATAATGAAATAATATCAATATTGAAATAAAAGCTAGAAAAAGTTTGCTGCCGCTGACCTCCACTCCTGACCGAGGAAAGCCGTGACGAACACACATCCCCTCCGACACATGTGGAGTAGCCAACTGCTTCTTTTCACCTGCTAGAGACAAGTTCGTATGGAGTATAGCGTAACAGTATTGCATATGGAGAGTCACGCACTCCCGTTATCCCCCGTCGCTGTGCAGTGCCATCGATCAGCTAGCAGAGGGCATAATTGCATATTGCATTAGTTATAAGGAATCCCCTCCGGCATCCAACCCGATAGACGAGCCGTTGTTTGTGTAGGTGTGTCATGAGTTTGAGATGTCAGCACTAGTGTGTTTTACTATTGCACCAACTGAGTCAATTGCAGTGTCGCTGGGCTCAACGTCATTGTTGCGACTTTGCGTAGGAAAGGAATATTTGACTGTCGTCGTTATTATTAAACGTGAATGCAGGGTTTGTATTGTTAATCTGGTAGCTAAAATATTCCTTTATTTGTTAGCAGAATTAGCACAGTTATCTCTAGTGCAAAACCAATAGAGCAAACTTACATCTTAGCTAATCGACTGCTTGTAGGCCGATTGGAAAATAATGTCATTTGTACTTAATAATTACTGGAACGTTCCTGTGATGCTCGGTTTGAATCACGTTGTGTCTGTGTTTTTGAGGGGTTTCAGGGAACGGTGTCGGCGTACCCTCAGTTTGACGCCAGCTCGGACGCAGCCGTTCTGGACAAAGCCATCAAAACAAAAGGTAACGACGTTTTCCCACCTACAGAAACGAAATCAAACACGATAACGACTGAGTAAATTTACTCTGAGTCATTAAGCTAACAAATGTAGGCTCGTTATATAAACTAATCATTGTGTGCACACATTACACTGTACTGTTCTCAACCGCAATGTGGCCAAAAGTATATGGACACCAAATTATTATCTTAATGGGCGTCCCATTCCAAAACCACTGGGATTCAAATGGATATTTCAGCCTCCAGTCTTCTGTAAAGGCGTATTACGGAATTGTGGGGTGTCCCTGTGAGAAATGGGAGGCCAGGCTTACAGTTGACATTCTAATTCTTCCCAAAGGTGTTGAAGCCAGGGCTCTGTACAGGCCACCAGAGTTTCTTCTTACCAAACTCATTACACCATGTCTCTATGGACCTCACTTGGTGCACATGGACACAGTTACCATTTCCAGAAATGTAAAGAATAAAGTTGATTTGAGTTTGACTCCTTCTTTCCAACTGATAGTCGGGTGTCTACTAATTTTTGGTCATACCGTGTTAACTGTTGTCCGTGTTCTGTTTCCGTAAGGTGTGGACGAGGACACCATCATCCAGTCTCTGGTGAAGAGGAACAACGAGCAGCGCCAGCAGGTCAAAGCCGCTTATCAGAAGGCCAGCGGAAAGGTAAAATCTCAGAAAGTACATGGAACAGTGGTCTCTTTGCAGGGTTTAAGTTGCACATGATATAAAATTTGCTTGACTGTCCGTTCCAGCACCAGTCAACATTTTGGAACTACACCACCAAAAAATCATTACATTACATGACCAAAAGTGTGTGGACAAGTGTTTTGGTGCAAAAACTAAACTGACTTAGGCCGCTCAGTTGGCGCAGCGGTAAAATACGCTAGCACACCTGAGTTGGGTTTTCGAATACATCCTATCAAAGCTCAGCTCTGCCACCTGTCTGGGTTGGGCGGTTAGGCAAGCCGGATCATGGGTCCTCATAACTGGTGCGATTACGACCCCTGCTGGCTGATTATTGGCTCCTGCACAGAGCTGAGAAATAATGCTGATCGGGGTGTGGCTCTCCATACACAGTGCTGACCGGTATATATGAACTCGACTCGTGCGGGTGAAAAATGCAGTCTGTTCTGAGCACGTGTCGGAGAGAGCGTTTGTCCGTTGAGAAGCGTCCTCAGTCAGCGGTGGAGGGTTGAATCAGTGGAGGATGCAATCAGGGAATCAGGGTAATTGGACATGGCTAGATTAGGGGAGAAAATGGGGGGGGGGAATAGAAAATAGAAGAAAAAAAAGAACCGAACTGACTTTGGCCAGAGCTCCATTAATTGCCAGCTTGTTGCTTCTGTTCACAATTTTATGAAACAGTTTGGCATTTCTTTTCAAATGGGTTAAAAACATGTCTCAGTTACCCTCTGTTTCTTTCTTTTCGGCAGCCTCTGGATGCAGCTCTGAAGGCGGCTCTGAGTGGTGAGCTGGAGGAGGTGGTTTTGGGTATGCTCAAGACTCCGGCGCAGTTTGATGCCGAGCTGCTGAAAGGTGCCATGAAGGTACTTCGTCTTTGAATTCGTATTTCTACATGCCAGCAAGTGTATTTTTACTGACTATTTCATCTTGCTTTGGGATGAGATGTGTCCAACTTTTGTGGCATTTGGCAGACGCCAAGGCGACTTACACTTTTGACTGAATACAATTTAAGGGTAATTGAGGGTCTTGCTCAGGGGCCCAACAGTGGCAGCTTGGCAATGAAGGTGCTTGAACTGGCAACCTTCTGATTACTAGTCCGATACTTCAACCACTGGGTGACTTCTGCCCTGTTTTGACTTGTTTGACACCCTTTCCTGGACTGGGAGGGCATACACCTACTCGCATAGAGCTCTGATGTACGCAGGAGCACGCTAGGTCCTCCGTATTCCTCCACCATTTGTCCATGTGCCTTGACTGTGCAGCAGGGGGTGCTGTTGCATCTCCAGTCATCTTGCAGCATAACGTTCACAGTGCTAGCTTTTTAAATTCATTCCATTTTGATCCGGTCGTGAGTGTTTCTCTTGCTTTGTCACTTTCTTCAGGGTTTGGGTACAGATGAGGAAACCTTGGTGGAGATCTTGGCCTCCAGGAGCAATAAGGAAATCAGAGACATCAAGGTCGCCTACAAAGAGGGTGAGTCTGACCTTAGGGTATCGTATGCTGTTCAAACAGAATCTGATTATTAACAAGGAAGGAAAAGTGATCCCATATATATCTGTAGAACCTTCAGTGATCTGGTACCAACGCTAGAAGAAATAAATACTATAAATATGCAGCTAAAGTGAGTTCGATTTCCCGCAGCCTTCAAAAAGGACCTGGAGGCCGACATCAAGTCCGACACGGGCGGAGACTTCAGGAACGGCCTTCTGTCCCTCTGCAAGGTGGGTGCACTTCTGAACACTGTTGAATCCTGCACGTTTTCATTCAATCTGTGAAACCAAACGATCATCTTTTTGCTTCTCTTGTAGGGCACCAGAAGCGAGGACAGGACCGTGCAGGAGGATCAGGCAGACAGGGATGCCAGGGTAAGAGAATAACTGAGCATTTTAAAGATCCCTCGTGTATCAAAGTGCTTATGCGGGATGTATCTGTCGCTTTAGGCACTTTACGAGGCGGGAGAGAAGAGGAAAGGCACCGACTGTGCAGTTTTCATCGACATTTTGACCAACAGGAGCGCTCCTCACCTCCGCAAAGGTAATTCATTAAAAAACTGAATAAAATCTTGTTAAAAATGTTCTTTAAGGAATTACCACCAAGAGTAATTTGGAATGAATGTGTACTGAACATTTTTATGTCTGCCTGCTAGCACAATAGACATTGTCCAGTTGTTGTGAACACTTGACCTGTACGAGCCTCTTGGGAAGTTCTGAGGATTTACAGGCTGATTTTTACAGTCCATGACTAACCACACGGTTCTTCCTGTTTGCCTTCCAGTCTTTGAAATGTATTCCAAGTACAGCAAGGTGGACGTGGCCAAAGCCATCGACCTGGAACTCAAGGGAGACATCGAGAACCTCCTGGTTGCCGTCGGTAAGACATTCAAACTTGTCCTGCTACCCAATCCTTTAAGCTTTGCATCGTGGTAGAATAATAGATGTCTGACAGGCGAGGTTGGTTCAATTCCAGACCAAAAAAAAAGGTCCATGGGAAGCGGCTGCACCCTTATTGTGTAAAGTTGAAGTGATGGATTGAATTTTTTTGCTGTGTTTGCCGCTCCCGGTCACGCCTGTTTTTGCACAAGAAAATTTAAGAATGATGTGTTGCAATGTGCAAACAGGCATAAAGTATTTCTTTTTTAATAGATCATATTTAATAGATAGAAACCATAATGATTGTAATTTGTTTAACTTTTAATGTTTAAATTTGTCAAATAATGTTTACTCTTTTGTATCCTCTAGTCAAATGCGCCGGAAGCAAACCCGCCTACTTTGCTGAAAAACTCAACCTTGCGATGAAGGTAAGCACTTGTCTTTAAGGCTCTGTGGGCCACTGTTTCTTAACTTCAGTCCCAACGGGCCCCTGTTAAGTTTATCAAACACACCTCATTCAGACCATGAAGGCCCTGAAATTATGGGCCCTCAGGATTGGCGCTGAGAAACATTGATGCAGTCCATCCACCGCTAAATGTCAGTAGGGCTGAATGTGTGTCTTTGTTTAATCTGAGTGCAGGGCTCTGGGTACAAAGGGAAGATCCTGACCCGCATCATGGTGAGCCGCTCGGAGGTCGACATGGCGCTGATCAAGCAGGAGTACAAGAAGAAATATGGAAAGACTCTGTACAAGGATATTCTGGTAGGTTCTGGTGATTGTTTTGCATTGATAAACATCAGACAAATGTATGTTGTGACGTGGGTGTCATAAAATATTGGAATGGTAAGGACGTTTCCACTGGGGTTCAGTAGAGGGGCCAATGCAGACTCCTTGAAGGCCAATGCAGACTCCAGCTTTCCATTCCCAGTTCAAAACGCAGCTCCCAGGGTTGAACGCTTTTCTCGGCAGCTACCCCCAACGTTCCTTATTTTGAGTAAAGTTGTGGGCACCGGATGCACACTTGAGCACAGTTTGCCCAGATGTAGAGTCTAGTGGACTTATTCCTTGCCTGGAGCAAGATTCCTCCAGATTCCTCCAACATCTCAAAAATACACTAATAACAAGAATAAGACTATGATGATCTTCAGTGGACTAGCGCAGTGGTGTCCTCTCCATGATAAAGCTGTTAATGCAGTTTTATTACAAGAATTTTTTGGTTATTGAGACATTTATTGCTTATCTTGTGTTTTTTCAGGACGACACCAAGGGCGACTACGAGAAGATTCTTCTGGCCTTGTGCGGAAGCGACGAGTAAAACTGCTGCAATTCTCAAGAAGTTGGAAATAAATCGATCTTTACACTTTATGCCATGGAACACATTGAAAGAATGAAGCTATGTAACCGAGACACATACAAATATAAATGTATGAGTGCCTTATCTGTGTGTCTGGTCTGTTTGCTTTCTTGCTTCAAGAATAAAAACGGTTGTTGGATTTGTATTATTTTGTCTAGATATTTTTGTGTAGACATATTGCTCAGTAAAACAAACTAAACACTGTTCTCTTAAATTGTCTACTATAAAATATACAGATCACAAATTCCAATTTTAAATAGTTTGAAAATGAAGAATTGGAACCTCATGGGTGATCTACATTTGACACATATTGCAATCAAGTCTTCAAGTTCTTAGAATAAACTGCACACTTGAGAAGTAAACAGCATGAAGTAAACTTAAAAAAAAAAGAACTTAAATTCTTAAACATATTAAAGGCTGTCCTGCTTTAGTCCATTTTAAGAAGGCAGGCCAGTGGGAGTAGTCAAGGGTGGCGTGACTGGGTGTGATGTCTGGGATGCTTGGCTAGACATGCTTGTCTAAAAAATCTGGGGAATGCTTGCAAACCCTGTTGTAAAAGCACCATAAAGAACATGAAGATCCGTAAACAAAACCATGTTCTGATTCTGTCTGCTTATTTACTTATTGTTATTTATGTTAATGTATGGAATACTGTGACCTGGCTTGTGTGTGGTTAAGCATGAACACTTGAAAACACCACACATACACACGGCCAATTTAATAACATATAGATAAACACATCAGCATAAGTTAACATTAGATAAACCAACATTAAGATAAATATTAATGGAACACAGATATTTTAGTATTAAAGCTATGGACAAGAAGGACTAATCCTAAACGCCTCAATTAGCTTAAATAGTGCACTAGATAGTGAGTGGAATCCATGATTTTTGCACACTTTGTAGGGCACATGAGTAGGCTGCTAGAAGCCGTTTGGAATTCAAACTCGCAGAAGGCTAACGCGTTTGATTTACCTCAGAAATAATCTCAAAAACCACGTCAAAGCTAAATGAAAGCAAAATGAAACCCCACAGATGCATAAACTGAAGTTTTTATTCATTTTAGATTTTTCCGAGTGCAAAAAACATCAAAAATAGATTCGTAGATTATGATTGAAGCAACGGTTGAAGGACTTGTGTATCCGTCCAATCAGCGCGCTCCCAGCACAGGAGGCGGGACCTACCTGAAAACAGGTGGGGAAAGAAGTCAACACGGAAATGCAGAAGGTTGAAGAGCTGCTGGAGGAGACGCTGGTGCCGCAGTGAGAGGAGAAAAGCGCGATCAGCACTTCAACCAGTAAATCAATTCCTCACTCATTCATTCAGTATTCACGCGTTTATAATGTGTGATGATTGTCTGTCTCAGATTGTTTACAATTCGCAGATGAGCGGAAGATTCAGAACTGAGTGCTGTAGCTGCTACAGGATCAGTGGATCTGATACTGACTGTTTAGTGCTGAGAGATCTGACAGTTCATCCATCCCATTCATCCATTCATTCCGTTATTCATTCATTTCATTATTCAGTGCTTCCCTGTTATTTCACTGAACCCACTGACCTTCAGTAACAGTTCGATTTTCTACCTGAATTTAGTCACTTCATACATTCGTTCATTCATTCATACATTCATTCATTCATTCATTCATAGATACATTCATTCATTCATACATTCATTCATTCATTCATACATTCATTCATTCATAGATACATTCATTCATTCATTCATAGATACATTCATTCATTCATACATCATTCATTCATACATACATACATTCATACATACATTCATTCATACATACATATATAGACCGTTTCAATGAGGGTAAACAATAACAACGCTACTGCGCATGTCTGTTCCTTTCGCCTTTCCGGTAGCGCCACTTTTAAACATCCATCCAGCTGTCAACATGACGAGCTCGTACTTTTCGAGTCTCCCGAACGCGGAACAAACGCGATATTAGCAGAAATGAATGATAGATCATCAAGTATCTTTACCAGACCCTTTTGAGGAGAATTTAAGAAGTGTTTTTCCGCTGACCTAAAACGTTTGCCTGAGGTAACATACCCAGACGTGTATCACTACCCTGTTGAAACGGAGTGTGTTTACACCAGAGAGGCAGTGAAAGCATACCGCAGTTTGGACGCATACAATTAATTATTAAAATCATTATTGTGTCATCTCCCCTTTTGTGTCTGTTGAGTTAAGAGCCGTTATAATATGATAAAAATATGACAAACCACAGTGAATTACTTCTCATCTGAATTAGAACATATTAGCTAATGCTAAAACGATTTTTTTATAGCCTAACTGGAAATACATGAAATATTTTACAGTAAGCACAATGTACTCATAAATAGTTTATTTACTTTTTGTATTACAAAAGTAGAACCATGTTTCTTTACAGGTCTGTGTGTCATTTAATAATTAAGCTAAGCTAATTATTACAGCTAATTAAGCCGTTAATATAATTCCATATAGTGACGTTTCCCCAAAATATAGTCCTATAAAGTTATGGCTTTTACATCGTATTCTCAGGAAAATGTAAACTTTTTAAGGCTTATGTTAGGTTTATGTTTATTCTGTTCTATTAATACAAATATTAAGCGCCTGCATATTTTAATACACTTAAGCTAAACGTCAGGGACAAGACACCAAGAGAACAGCGTTTAAGTGAGTACATTTGTTCACAATATTTTATTATGAAATAATATATATTACATTTATTATAAGAGTTGATGGTGGGTATCCAGCCGGCTCTATTTACAGCAGCAATCCAAGCGTTTCGCTGTGCGTGGTCTTTTGGAAATCTGTTCACCTTAATTTCTGAAAGCAAGTTTGTACCTGGCCTGAGGGAACATCCGACAACCGAACAACACGGTCCTAACTTTAATTTAGACATACTGTCAGTAAATCACAACTGAACTAGCGCAAAAGAATTGAAGCAGTTGTGCTCAATCACTGTTGTTCTGAGCGCTGTTTACCACCAAGCGGAAGCGTCTTAGGAACATCAACGTCACTTCCTGGACTCATGAATATTCATTTGAAACGGTCCAGAGCCGTAGATAGAGAGAGTTGCGACACTCCTTGATCTCGCCGCTACGCGGTCACGTGGTTCATGTAACCCTCAATAGTTCCAAACAAACCCGGCGCTGTCATGTTCTCAAATGGGACAGGCAGCAGTAAATGAAATATTAAACGGCAAATAATAAACATTTGTACAATTTCTGGGTATTTTCAACTGCGTTTACATTTACTGCATCTGCTTTAATGTCAATTTGGTATATAAAGTGGAAGATTGATGTTTATAATGACTTGTTAATAGGTCGTTCTTGTTAACACACAGTACATTATAATAGCATACATTACATAATGCGATATCATTAAGTAGTAGAGACAATATACAGTATAGACATTAAAGTTTTTTATGTTTTGTTTTTTGCATAAACTAATCTCCCTTCACTTTCCTGAGGATTCATAATAATAATCATTTTTGCTAAACACTAAGTCATGTGCTGGATTCATAAGGTTTACCTGCACTGAATGAACAGATTGATAAACACATTACCGTACCAAAAACATTATAGTGCAGGTACATGAAAAAGCATTCATTCATCTCTTATTTCATGAGTGATTAATAATTGATTCCTACATGTAATACATTAATGAATTCATTATGAATATGCACTAGTTCATTTTGTCTAATGTAAGTGGTGGACAAGGTACACAAACCATTTAGTTGAGTTAAAGTAGAGATATCCAAGGTAACATATTACTCCAGTAAAAGTAGTAGTAAAAGTAAAAATACTCTTTACCTCCACTAAAGTACTAAACTAAATTTACCTTCAAATGTACTTAAGTATGAAAGTAAAAGTATAATGATTTATTGTGGTTCTAATGTTTTATGATCATTTCTGTAACAAGACTCTTGATTAATCAACTCATTTTAGGTGAAAAGACTCGTGTGTCATTAATTAAGCTTAACTGACTAAGCTAAATTGGGTTATACCTATTAATTAAGATAAACATGTAACATTTAGTGCTGAGCAAATGCTAAACAATAACAGTATTAAGTATATTAATGACATTAAATTCATAATTTTTTTAAAACAAAGCAACATACAGCTAAAAATGTTTGATAAGTAGTGGAAATGAATGGGGCTCTATGGGTTGTTTGGAACTATACAGAGCTCCACAACCCGGAAGCTGCGCAGAAAATATGTCCCGCCCCCTTTCCAACGGTTCCCTATGGGAGTGTCGCCACTCTGTTCTCTCTACCGCTCTGAAACGGTCTATACATACATTCATACATTCATTTATTTATTCATTTATTATAGTATTACTAACTGCACTACAGCTCACTGTCACGAACATTTTGTATGATGTTTGTACATTGAATGAATGAGTGAATATTCCCTTTATATTACTTAGGAGTACAACTCAGCGACCGTATTTTATTTTTATTCATGCATTCATCCACTATACCACTGCTCAGTGCAGTACAACTCATCATCCCTGAGTAACACTTTTCTATACTGTTTCATACCTGAAATCAGATTTCATTCATTCATTCATCTAATGTGTTTCTACTTGCTGCTGTAAAATCTACTGTTTTTCAGGAACACTATTCATTCATTCACTCATTGATTCATTCCATCATTCAGTGCTTCCCTGTTAATTCACTAAACTGATCTTCAGTAACACTTCTATTTACTGCCTAAATTAAGTCACTTCATACATTCATTCGTTCATTCATTCATAAGTGTAATGCACTCCTTAACTGGAGTTAAGCTTACCATTCAGTAGCACTTTGTATATTAAATTAAATGAATCATTTATAAATGATTCAGTAAATGAGTGAATCATTTCCACTCACTCACTCACTCACTCACTCTGTGTATATCTCTCCAGGACAGGACCATGAGCTGAACCTGTACCACACCCTCTTCCTCCTCCTCCTGCTATGATGAACGATAAGCTGATGTTCCTCGGGCTCCTCTACTTCGTGCAGGGGATCCCGTACGGCCTGCAGTCCTCGCTGCTGCCGGTCTACCTGCGCAACGCCGGCCATTCGCTCACCCGAATCTCCCTGGCCAAGATCCTCTACTTTCCCTGGGTGCTGAAGGTGCTGTGGGCGCCCCTGGTGGACCGCGCGGGCACCAAGCGCCTCTGGCTGGCCACGACGGTGGGCGGGCTGGCGCTGGTGTGCCTGGCGGGCGCCACGCTGTCTCCCGAGTCCCAGCAGGTGGGAGTGGCGGGGGTGCTGCTGGCCATGAACGTGCTGGCGTCGGTGCAGGACGTGGCGGTGGACGGGACGGCCGTCAGGCTGCTGCGTGGCGCCTCCGAGCTGGGCCTGGGCAACACGGCGCAGGTGGTGGGGTACAAGGCCGGCTCCGTGTTCGCCGGCGGAGGCCTGCTGGCTGTCATCGACGTGGTGGGGTGGGCGTGGACGTTCACTCTGTTGGCGTGTGTGTACGGAGGGATGACGCTGTTCGTGTGCGGCGCGCTCGTGCTCGACGGCGAGGTGGGCCGGCCGCCGGGCGAGGCCAGGAGGGCGTCAAGGGACGGGACGAAGCCGTGGGCAGTTCTGCGGAAGCTGATGGCCGTGCCGGGGACGCCGTGGACCATGCTGTACGTGCTGACGTATAAGCTAGGTGAGTGGGCAGCATTTATTTGTCTATAAATCCTGATCAGACTGCAGGGCCATGCTACCAGCATCTTATTTCTCAGTGTTGCATCACAACTACTGGCCAAAAGTATGTGGACATTTCACCATACGCTCATTAGACCCCACTCCACCCCAGGACTTTTTAAAATATGATTTTGGAATGCTCCTGTGGGAATTTGGGCCAGATTGGTTAACAATTACCATATTTAACAGACATTTTTAGTAGCTTTTAGACGCTTTAAGTCACAGGGGTCCAACAGTTGCACCCTGGAGGTCATGATTGTGGGGCTTGAACCTGTTTCTGTTATTGAGAAAGAACAGCCAATCAAAAGAGCATTCGGGATTCCAATTCATCCCAGAGGTTTTCAATCAGCTTGAGGTCAGTCATGCCTGAAACAGGAAAGAGAATTCCCCAAACTGTTTTACGTTGTAAGCATATTATTTATTTATTTTATTACTGATTTCACTCACCTAGCAGTATGTGTATCTGAAAGATCCGAACCCTGCCGTTAGAAAGTGTGTCCACATACTTTTGCCGTGTACTTTTGCGTTTAAATGATCAATATAAAATGAATGGAAACACCGCCATCTAGCGGTTATGAAAGGAATAACGCCTGCACATTATTCCCTCGTTCACCGCTAGATGGCGGTGTTTCCTTTCATTTGACTTTGATTATTAAAACGCAACTCTGAGGTGAAATGACTCACGACCTTTTCATATCTGACTTATATTCGGCCAAAAGTATGTGGACACCTGACCATGAGCTGGTTCATAATTGTAATCATGAATACAGAGCTCCTCCTGTTTGCAGCTTCAAAGATCTATGGGAATTTGTGCTCATTTCGTCCAAAAAGTTTGACGTTCCAATACGTCCCAGTGGTGTTCGGCCAGCTTGAGGTCAGGGCTCTGTGTGGTCAAGCTGGACACAAGACAGGACCTTCCTTAAACTGATGACGTAAACTCCTGAACTCATGAATGAATGGGGCAGTTGTATCCTAGTGGTTAAGGTACTGGGCTAGTAATCAGAAGGTCGCGAGTTCAAGCCCTACACTGCCAGGTTGCCACAGTTGGGCCCTTGAGCAAGGCCCTTAACCCTCAATTGCTTAGACAATATACCGTCTCAGTACTGTAAGTCACTTTGGATCAAATCGTCCGCTAAATGCCGAAAGTGTAAATGTAAATGAATGAGAAAGGCGTCCACGTATTTTTGGCCATGTATTGGCTAACATACATGGACACCACTATTATTCCCCAGTGCTGTCTCACAACAACTGCTGGCCAAAAGTATGTAAACAATTCACCATGAGCTCATTGGACCTTACCCCACCCTAGGACATTTTTAAATAGGATTTTGGAGTGCGTCTGTGGGAATTTGGGTCAGTTCGGTCAACATATACTACGTATAGTAGAATCGGGACGTCAGTTGTGAGCCAGTCCATCTCGTCCAACACCTCTGAGCTGTAATCTGGTGATATGCCCTTACAAAAGAGGCTGTTATAGCCTCAGGAGGGGTGTGGGTTAGGAATGACAGACCAATATTCAGGTGTCCACATACTTTTGACCATGTAGTGCACACGAGCGCTCGTTTCTGTCTGTGCAGGGATCGATCGGGCACTGATGATACCAGCTGTGGATTGTCCGTGAGAAAAGTCCAGCTGAGAGAGAGAGAGAGAGAGAGAGAGAGACAGATTTTGGGACGGGGCGAGGGGTGTGAAAAAGTAATCGCTCCCCCTCCCTCCACCCCCCTGCGTTTCCTGGCGGCCTGTTAGTGCATCGAATGATTTTAGATCAAATTGAGCTCGCTCACCAGTGCTGAGATTCTACCCGGGTTTAAATCTCAGCTGTCGACCGGCTGGACGTCTAGACAGACCTGAGCACTGTGGTGGACTGGTTTCTCGGTGGAACCACATTCGGCAGACGCCTTCAGTCAGGGCCTTGCTCAGGGGTCCAACAGGAGCTTGAATCTATTATTGACAAGGGGCAGCCGGTCAAAGGAGCATTCGGGATTCTAATTCATCCCAGAGGTTCAGGCACGGGGTCGCACACAGACCCGCCGATAGCGTGTTTTTCAGTGTCTGCGTCACCACGCCGAGTGACTGATTAGATGTTGTATGAAACTACAATAAAAAGAATAAATAAAATCGTTCTTGTCGCTGTCACAGGCTGAAAAGTTTTCAAAGCGAGAACAACAAGGCGGGATCTGAAAACGCGACAAGCCACGAGCGTTCGGAGAAGAGACGGAAACACAGACGCCGGCTCCCCGAACGTGTACAAACCAAAAAAACAAAAAACAAAATAAGAGACGAGAAACAAACTCCCGCCTTTGTTCGCGTTTTTCGCAGCCGTCTGGATCCTTTGCGGCGTTCGCTTCGTCTGTCTCGAACGATCCGCCGCGAAGCCTCGCCGCTGACGCCTGACAGTCAAAAAGAGTCGGCGTGGCGCTGTCAGGAACTCCGCGCGTCTCTGATTAGCTCTGTTTTTGATTCCGCTTTCCGTTTTTTGTTGCGTTCGGCGGTTCTATCCGGGGGACCCCCGGACGCCTCCCCGCGCGCTCGGCGGCGGTCTCCGAGCTGTCAGTCACGGCAGACGGGCTGCATAAATGATGACGGCGGCGTTTAAATAATAGACGGGCTGAACCGACACTCTTCCGCTCGCAGATCAGCTCGTCTCGTAAACAACACGTGTCCGGGATTCGATTTGAATTGGTCAGTTTGGTCAGCTGACTGTGTTTGACCCCACCAAAATAGTTCCAGAAGTATGTGGACACCTGCATATGAGTTTGCTGGACCTCCTGTTTCAAAAGCAGATGCATAAATATGGCTTTCTGGAGTGTATTTGTGGGAATTTGTGCCCATTCATTAGGCGAAGAATAGTGTAAAATCAGAGCTCTGTTTAATCAGTCTTGCTTCCAACAGGAAAGGGCCCTCCCTATACTGTTGGCAGGCATTCAACACAGTTTTGTCATGACGATCTGTTTGTGTTCAGGCGAGCAGGGCGCCATCACCATGTTCCCCCTCTTCCTGCTGGACCATCACATGACGGCGCGGGAGCTGGGCCTGTGGAACGGCGTGGTCGCCATGGCCTTCTCCATCTGCGGCTCCTCCCTGGGCGGATTCCTGCTCTCCAAGTACAGGTACGAGTCCCCGCCGCTCGTTCAGGCATAATTGTATGTTCTTATTTTATATCTCGGTGGTGCTACCGGCCTGACCTGGAGCTAAACAGACGTATTTGGGTGTGTGTAGAGAGGGGAAGTGGGCGGAGTGTTGCGGAACACGACTGCTACTGCACGAGTGAGGGTGGAGGGGGGTCAGATGGAGCTTAAAGTGGCTCTCCGTACGCGATATGGCTAGCAGAGGGGGCGTGAGGAGAACCTACTCATTTTTATCATATAGGAGATCATACAAACAGCAGCAGATTTACAATCGGGAACTGGATACGACGACATGAAGGAAAATAAGAAAACAACTTTTAAATGATTTTTATAAATCAGATTATTTTATATATTTTTTATGTGGTTTTACACTTTTATTTGTTAAATACGTGAACAAAACAAAGCAAATTCAAAGCAAACACAAGTTTAATGAACTGCAGTGAAACAGCGCCACCCTGTGGCGGAACTCTGGAACTTACGGCTTCAAAATGTCATGTAAATAAGACGATTTATTAATTGAATTTTAAGAGCTTTTATCACATTATTTTATATATTTAATTTATACATTTATTTTTATGTGATTTTGCACTTTTAATATTGTTTTAGGTGTTATTTTGTATTTTTGTATTTTATTTTTGTTGACTAATGACTAATACCATTTTTATTACAATTCGTATTACCATTATGATTTTTATTACTATTTTATTATTATTTGTATTACAATTTTTGTTACTATTTTATTTCTATTGTATTTCTATTGTATTATAATTTTTTATCACTATTTTATTACTAGAATTTGTATTACTATTTAATTTAAATTTTTATTGCTATTTTATTATAATTGTTATTACAATTTTTTTACAATTTTTTTACAATAATTTTTACAATTTTATTACTATTTTTATTACAATTTTAGTATAATTTTTATTATCATTTTATTACTATTTTATTATAATTCTTATTATCATTTTATTACTACTTTATGATAATTTTTATGACTTTTATTACAAGTTTATTATAATTTTTATGACTTTTATTATAATGTTTATGACTTTTATTACTATTTTATTATAATTTTTATTACCAAAAATCGCCTTGAAGTGGAGAATGATTCTGTACAGTCTGCGCCGGTATCGGTTCACATGCAGATGTTGTATCCGCGCCCCGAGCCTCTGCACCCGCCGGAAACGGAAACGTCCGACTAGTCTGTTCAAGCCTGGATGGGATCCACGTGTACCGGGCCTCCCGGGCGCCTCCCCCGTGTGATGGGAGATGGAAGCGCTGCTGTTAGGAGGGAGGTGTGAGTCCTGTGAGAGAGTGTGTGTCGGGAAGTGAGAAGTGATTTGTTCCTGACTCCATCTTTCTCACAGCGTGTGAGTGGTGCCGGACGGGGCGGGACTCGGAACCTTCCGGACACAGAACTCCGCGTTCGGTTGTGGTACCTTCACCGGTGCCGAGAGCTGGTTCGTAGTTGACTTTCCGATTCATCCCAAAACTGAGCAGGGTTGAGGTCAGGGCTCATTAGATCAGCATGTCGTTGTGGACCTTGCTTTGTTCCCAGGGGTGCAGGGGCCTTCCCCAAAGTGTTGTGACACAGACACTGATGCTTCACATCAAATGCTCTCACACTTCCAGTATTGTGTCTGTGCCAGAGGGTGTGTGTGTGTGTGTGTCCATGATTGACAGGGTCCACTGGGGTCTGATTGGCACTAGGGGATAATAGTGTGTGTGTGTGTATGTATGTGTGTGTGTGTGTGTGTGTGTGTGTGTGTGTGTGTGTGTGGCGTCTAATCAGCCCACGCTTTGTTTTGTTATTGATTAGGTCGTGGAGCTGAGCTCACCGGGAGGCTCTTAAACGCCTAACGCTGAATCAATGATGCCGTCTTGTGCTCATCCAAAATGAGTGTAAAGTGACTCACTGTCGACATTCCAATACATCTCAACTCGCGTTGTGCACAGTGAAGCCCTAGTCCAGGTTGTTCCTGCCTTGACACTCCTGACCCACCGCTGTCCTTTACTGACCCACCGCTATTCTTTACTGACCCACCGCTATCCTTTACTGACCCACCGCTATCCTTTACTGACCCACCGCTATTCTTTACTGACCCACCGCTATCCTTCACTTTTGATTGGTTGGAACTTTTTGAACTGTGTTTGTTTCCAGTATGGGTGCACTGATGAGGCGCGTGTTCGTGGTCCGGACCGTCAGCATGGTTTTCCAGTGCTCTCTCCTCACCGTGCTGGAACCCTCATCTCTCATGAAAGGTAACACACACACACACACACACAGTGGTTTAGCTGGTAGAGTGGGTGCATTGCAGCAACCTGGGTTTGATCCTCACCTCCAGTCACTGTCTGTGTGGAGGTCAGGGCTCAGCGCAGGCCACAGCAGACCTGTTCATGATGGGAGTGGCTAAAACACCTGAGTTTGATCATTAGGAGGGGTGTCCACATACTTTTGGCTGTACTTAGTATTTATTGTGTATATGTTGTCTGGAACAATATACAGTTTCTAGAACTTTCTACCCCCATATATCGGGCATGCTCCGCCCACAGGCGCTCTTTTAACAGGTTCTAGGACTTTACTCCTTTCCCATATATCGTGTGGGCACCATGGACACTTCCGTTCTTCTTCATTCGACTTGCTCACAGGCACTCTGTTTAGAGGTTCTACAACTTTCCTCCAGTGTGTAAAGGGGAGAGGGTGTAAACGTCGAGCGTGACTTTTTGAGAAAGGATTCGTCCCCAATGTCGACGTTCAATATCAGAGCCGACGTTCGGCTCTCCCGGTAACCGCCTGCGCTCAGCCGGGCCACGGAGGGGGATCGTACCGAATTTCTGCCTGCGCCGTTTCCATCGCGAAGTCGACGGCGTTTTCGTTTGAGCGTCCTCGCTGTTCGCTTTGATAAATGAATAACCACCATCCCGACTCCTGCCGCTCTCTCACACTCTCTCTCTCTCTCTCTCTCTCTCTCTCTCTCGTTCTTTTGTGGTTTTTTGGATGTTTATTTAATGGAAATAAAAAGAGAAACGGCGGCGGCTCGTATCCGAGTCGACTCGCTTTTATGTTTTTTTACGCCTTTGCTCCCCGTGAAGTCGCGGCTTTGTAGTCTGGCTGTTTTTGTCAGCAGCCTCGTTTCCGTCTCCGTCTTCCTCCGCGTCCCTCCGTCGCTCTCAACACTCGGGAAGCGAACAAATCTCCGCTCGTGCTTCCCCGCGAGTATCATTTCTGATTTTTGAATATTGAATGAATGCCTGTCTGTGGTTGCTGGAGAGCTCTTCATTAGGCGGAGGAATGGAATTCCAGAAGTATTCGGACGCCCTTTCTGATGATTCAACTCTTGTCTCAGGTTGTTATTATTGACGACTTGGCTGGACAGAAGTTCCTGGACCTGTGATAAGAGTCCCTGTGTCTGTGTGTGTGTGTGTGTGTGTGTGTGTGTGTGTGTTTGCGTGTGTTTGCTCTTTCTCAGGTATGGCGGTGTTGAGCCTGAGCACGCAGCACTTCATCGCAGGTCTGATCACCACCCTGACCTTCACCTGTATGATGCACTGCACGCAGAGGGCCGAGGAGAGCATCCAGGTACCACCAGGTTCCAGACATTTACAGACAAATGACATGAGAACTCAAGGGTTCCGGTTCTAGTCCCTCCTCGTCCGCGTGAGAAACGACTGGAATAGTTTGATTTGCCAAGTGGCGCAAATAATCCACACTTCTTATTCCGGATGATGTTCCTGCATTCCAGAAACGTTTGATGAACAGAACGTTGTCAAGCTCCTTCTATGGGCCGCCAGATTCAAAGACGATTGAAGGATCCCTCAAAGAACTGAAGATGTTCTTCTGAAGAAACCTTTGGACGGCTTCAATTGTAGCTTGCTAGTTTTAATAAAATTTAAATTTTTGGGATGAGTGACAGGCATTGATGAGGCATATAAAGTACAAAACAAAGAGACGGTTTGTCATCTCTCGCTGAAGACGCCCCACCAATGGTTTCGGTGGTGTCTGCTTCAAAAGTCTCAAGAAAGTCGATTCCTCCCAACATCCAAATACAAGAAACGAAATTATTTTGTTTGTCACCTCGCCTCGGTGTCGAAAAACGTCTTCAAACGGATGGAACATCCCGAGCTGTCTGTCAGCGCTGACAGCCGACTTGCGTCAGGACTCCCTTCGTTCTGTCTGTCTGCTGGCGGATCCGTCCCAGCCGCTCTCACCTGTCTGTCAAATCCGGTGTCAGGACGTCACCGAGCGGTTGGAGTGTCAGTCGTCGACGCCACGCTGAGAGCTCGGCGCTTCCGCCCGCCTTTCAGATCCGCACATCAAGAGGGATGAAAGGGGCTCATGGCTTTGTACCCGCCTCATCGCTGCCCATCAATCGCCTCAAAAAGGGTGTGTTTTTGGCTTCCGTTAATATCGGAGACCTGAGGGTCTATGGTACGATCTTGCGGAAGTCTGTGAGGTTCCAATGTGGTGACCACGGAGGCCATCCTGGTCTTTATAGGGGTCTAGCATTCCTGGAATATGTGAACACTGCACCGTAGGGTGCGCCTGGTTCCGTTAGATTACCCATGGCCTGCATTCTAAACATGGTCACCCAACCAGAAGGCTGAAGTGACGCACCGACTCTCGCTCTGACGAAGCCTGTGGATGCCGCCGAGTGTTCCCGGACGTCCCAGATTCGAGCAGGTGACACCATCGCCGCTGTGAAACGTGGTGGTGGTAGGGTCACGTGACTAAGCCGCTTTACAGCAAGGAAATAAGCCCTTGCCGAGAGTGCGCCTCTTAAGACTTACTGGTAAAGCTCCTCATACTGTCGGAAAAAACAAAAAGAAAATACAACCACGTTGCCTAGGTCAGATCTGTGTTCTAAACATGGTCACCCAACCAGAAGGCTGAAGTGACACACCGACTGTGAAACATGGTGGTGGTAGCGTCACACGACTGAGCCGCTTTTCAGCAAGAACATGAGCCCTCGTCTTTCGTCCTCGGGCGGGACACTGACCCCAAGCAAAAGTATGTGGACGCTCCTCATTTTACCCACACCCAGTAATACGATGCTTCCGAATTTCCAGTTCCCAGTTCCCATAAAAGGGCACAAATACCCACACACGGTCCAGAATCTTCTCCCAAAATCTGGAGGCTCCTTATTAACAGTCATAGTATTTGGGACGGGACGAGCTTTTGTCCACATAGTGAATGTTGCATCTACTGTAGCCAGTCGTGCGTTCGGATGTCAGCGCGTCCGTATTGTTAAGGCGGTATTATGTAACCGTAAGCCGATACGGATACGCGAGTGCTTGTGAGGAGCTCTGGAGAGGGAAACCGAACACCTTAAACATGTCTGAGGGAATAAAAGTGCTTCACTGGAGTCTTAATCGTGGTGAGAGTGAACGAGGGAAGTTCGGCCGGAAGCTCTTTTCTGGACGTTTGCTGTCCAATGGACAAACCAAGTTTTAAAAATGTGGGACAGAGGAACGATTTTGACCTTTAGCGATGATTCGTTTTCAGACAAGAGCCTTCCAGGTATTCCTGAGCCCATGTGGTTATATTAAAAATTAATATTAATATTGTTTTTCAGGCCTTGCCCTTTACACACAGATATTTCTCCTAATTTTCTGTATCTTTCAATAATGTTATGGACTGTAGATGGCAAAACCAGGGTAATTCCTGCAAATGTGCATGAAAAGGAAACCCAGCTACGTTGCCTTGGTCAGGCCTGCAGAGGGCTGAAGTTACACACCAACACTCACTCTGACAAAGCCGGTGGATGCCACCGAATGTTCAAGCACCGGGTCCCAGGTTCGAGCAGGTGACCCCATCGGCGCTGTGAAACGTGGTGGTGGTAGCATCACGTGGTGGACTGTAGATGGCAAAAACGGTACATTTCTTGCAAATGTGCATTAAAAAACTTACCGGTAGTTCGTAATCTGTCGGACTGTTTGCTCATGCGGTATTTGGCAAGGGGGCGAACCTCGACCCGACCTCGCCCGTAAACAAGTGAACCTTTCGTAATGCTCGTTTCATGATGATACCCAATTGTGACATCATCACTTCATTAAATGAGGAGCTTTACCGGCAAGTCGTCCAGGTGATATTTCCAGAGGCTCACTATTGGTGAGGGTTCATTTTCTTTCATCAGCATGTGATGCTACCACCACCATGTTTCACAGCGGCGATGGTGTCACCTGCTCGAATCTGGAGCTTCGAATCTTTGTGCTTCCGATGCCTTTTACTTAAATTAGCTCAGCTCTGCTATTGGTCGGCTGGGCGCCCCCTAGAGGGCACGATCAGCAGTGCAGACAGTGCAGCAGACAATATCGGCCACTGAAGTCTGCTGGGTGGGAAAAGACCGTACTATAAAAGAGGGCGGGGTCTTTGATTCTGTGTAAGGACTTTGGTTAGTAGGCCGAGGCGGGGAATAAGTCGCACGCTATTTGGCCACGCCCTCTAACTTTGCTCCTGTGTGCGTTCCAGGCGACTCACTACAGTTTCTTGGCCACGCTGGAGGTTCTGGGGAAGCTGAGCTTCAGCGCCCTGGCCGGGGGCATCGTGGACGCGGTGGGCTTCCCCATCGCCTTCCTGCTCTTCCTCTTCCTCACCTCCACCAGCGCTCTGCACGTGTGGAGAGCCATGGAGACGGGCGTGCTGAAGGAACAGCTGAAGGAACAGCCGCAGTGAAGCGCCAGTGTGTGTGTGTGTGTGTGTGTGTGTGAAAGGATGTACAGAGGTAACGTGATGTGATACGATGCAATACTGGGTGCGCGCTCACGCCGCCACAATTTTTGTTGCATCTGGCAACGTTTAACTTGCTAAAGCTGTAGCTAATCGCACAAATTGTACTTTTTTAAGCCAACCTGTTGCTCTAAAAGAGCAAAAATGATGAACAGTTGTCTCGGATCAAGGGTCACATGCAGTTCAGGAGCGAAGAAACACATTTGCAATAAATAAACAGTGCGAAGGCCACAGATATGCGAAAAAGCTTTATTGTGTAGAGTTACCGCGTTCAGCTTCGGGTTTGTTTTTTTTGGTGCCAAACGTAGCCGAATGACTTGAAAACCCCCTCGGTACATCTGACCCCAGGTCGAAATTTCGACAGCCGCTAAGCTAAAGTAGCAACAGCATGTCGTACAGCCACGCTACCGCAAAGCACAAGACGCCACCTCGCAAGATTCACAGCGAAAACCACCAGACTAAACCAGTTTAACAAGTTAAACCATTTAAACGGTGGGCGATGTCAAAGCTAGCTCTGTTAGCTTCCATTTAGCTAGCTCTGTTAGCGTTCTCCGAATGAAACGCAGCCTCCCCACACACAGATTATTCCTGGTCGTCCAAAATAACATAAATAACGTGGATCTAGCTTGGATAGCCAACATGCTAATCATGCTTCAAACACCGGAACAGAAATTGGACATCTTATATCAGCACTAACAGGCTCAGCTCAACTCGGCTCGGCTTTTCAATTAAGTTCGTTTTCTCCCGCCGGACTAGCATTTATTAAGAGGTTATTGGCAAATCATTCAATGATTTCTTATTTAAGGAAACGGGCCTGTCTCTTCCTGGTTTAATATCCGCATTAACAGTCTCAGCTCCGCTCTAAAGTTGAAAGTCAGTCAGTTGCAGACGGAAATTGCAGTTAAAATTTACATTTAGCGTTTAATTGACGTTTTTCAGTTAACGATTGTTTGTCTTTCTGTCGACGTCTGATGTTCGCGTTATCGCTCACAGCGTGGCTCTGAATTCAGGTTTCGGTTGTTAACGTTCATTCGATGGTCCTCAAAAAGTGTCAAAATTTGAATTTGAAGTCGAAGCTTTTTGTGTTGCTTTAGTCGCGCCAGCCGATGTAAAATCTGTAAATCCAGTGATGGATGTAGCATAATTTGGATGTGAACATCTATGCAAGAGTGCAATAACATTTACTATATTTTATAAATGTTTGTTTATCACGTGTTCTTACATTTCCTACGTCTGTCTGAGAACCTGGTGAGCTGCTGAGCTGCCTCAGTAGAGAGGATTCTATTCTAATAAGCATCAAACTCATAAGGCAGATTATTTAGACGCACTACTTACCTCATTATTTAGGCAGATTATCACTCAGAATTAAGGCAGCATTTAAAGTATCAAAGAATTTAGACACGCCCTCTTCTCAGGAGTGTAGGGTGATCGCTAGGTTCTCAGACAGACCCGCAATATCAGTTTTATTGTTTACTTTGATAACATGAATGTTTTTTATTTATCATCTGGATGTCACATGACTGAATTCTGTTTTATTGAACTCGAATGACCTTTGAGGGACCGTACGAGGAACACCCTGCATTTCCAAACGTACGTGGACGAGTCTACCAGATTCGGCTCTTTCGGTCACTATTAGAGTCAGCACAATGCGTGTTTATATGGATCTCAGATGGAGATCACCATGTGCAGTTTCATATCCTGGCTGGCTGGGAGGGAGTAAAGCACACCCGTGTTGGACCCCGGAGCAGTAAAGCGACCGTCCGTACAGGATCGAATCCAAAATGTGAAATGTGTTCGGAGCACATTTGCTTAGCACGGTTCCAGCTGTGAAGTACGGTGGAGGAGATGATACAGCACTCACCGAGAGGGAGTAGATCCCTGCAGCCAGGTTCCAAACCTGTGAAAAGTCTTCCAGTAAAAACCTCAAAAAATAACATTAAACAAAGATGTATGGTTTGAGTGTCCACATACTTTTGGTCATGTCGGGTCACTGTTTAAGACTAAACTGTGCTGTTTTGGTTCTTATATCATTTCTTTCCAATCACTGTAGGCACCATAATGCACAGTCTGATATACCAGCAACGCCTTTGCACAAACGACATGAATAAACCTGCTACTGGACTGAAAATCATCCTTGTTTATGTTTTTATTTATGTTTATATTTATTGCATGTTTTTGTTACAAGTTTTCAGCTCTGCTCCCGGCAGGCTGGGCGCCTAAACCGACAATGATTGGCTCTTCCGTCGGGTCGAATGCCGTATGGATTCCTCATCACTAACTGCTGCAGTTACGACCTCTGCTGGCTGATCGATGGTGCTGCACAGAGACGGGGGATACCGGAGATCAGTGCGTGACTCTCCGTACGCGATACTGATCTCCATATGAACTCGTGGTGCAGGTGAAAAGAAGCGGTCGGCCACTGCACGTGTGTCGGAGGGGGCGTGTGTTAGTCCCGACCCTCTTCAGTCAGGAGTGCAGGTCAGCAGCGGTAGAGATGGAGCGAAATGCAATAAGGTGATTGGATATGACTAAATTGAAATATGTAAATAAATAAGTAATCAGAAGGTTGCCAGATCAAGCCTTAAGCCCTACCACGGCCACTTTAGGGCCCCTGAACAAGGCCCTTAACCTATAATTGCAGCTCACTAAATTGGAAGGCAAATTGGAAAACAAAGCAAAAAAAAAAAAAACTAAATGAATAATTAGAAGGTTGCCAGATCGAGTCCCACCACCGCCACTTTTGGGCCCCTGAACAAGGCCCTTTACCTATCGAATGTACAGGCGGCTGAGTTCTTGTGAAACCAGAGCCGTAGTTCTGATTCATTTCCCGTTGAGAGAGGAACTGGTGTCCTGGTGGAAATGATGTGTAGGTTGATGCCAGGCGCTGGGTGGCGGTTCTGTCCTGTGGTGTTGATGAGACGGAGACCCCTGACTGTGGGGCTGAAATTGGGAAGCGTTCTCCAGCTGAGACGGGGGATCTGCGCTGCCCGTGCCGGAGCGATGTGGGTAAGGTTGTAATGTGCTTCCTTCAAACCAAACTTGTTGAACTGTGCCTCTTCATGTGTAAGATTCTGGAACGCGTCTATGGGAATTTTTGTCCACTTCTTTGGGTCAGGCATTCGCAAGCTATAGAGCTTGCTTTGTGCACATGCTGAAACAGGACTGAAACAGGAATTATGAATTCAATATTTAAAAGTGCCGTCCCAATACTTTTGTCCACATTATGAGGTCACAATTCGTACGTGATTCAGTATTAAAAGCATAACGTTCCGACAGTGATGCGCTGAGAGTTTGCGGTATGAACGGCGGCGTTTACCGGGACGGAAAATTCTCACCTCTCCGCACCCTGTCACCCTCCTGCCGGCCTCGGCGCTGTATGCTACAGCTCCGCCTAGACAAAAGCGCTTTGTTAATGATCCCGAAGGAACGAGGTGTTGGCTGTTCCCTCCACGGCTTTTGTGGCTTTTTGTCGGGGAGGGAAACCCTAGCCGGCAGGTGCAGGCCCAGCGCGGACGCGCCGGCATCGGATGACCCTCCGTTTCCTTCCCCGCTATTTTACCCACCTGTTTTTGTTTGTTTGCCAAACCTGATGAGATGGGATCTGTTATCCGCGACTCCGACTCGTCCTCAACCGGCCTTTGTTTCTTTTTCTTCGTATTGTATTTTTTAGCCACGTTCAGCTTTTCTTTTCTATCTGATTGTCTAATTCTCAGATTTTTTTTCCCGTCACTCCCGCCCGTCTTAAATACACAAATTCCCAAATGGACTTTGGGTCAGATTGGGTGTCGCTAATCTGGTGTATTCATACATTTAAAGATTTAAAGTCACAGTTCTTAAAGCCATTTTAATGGCTAAATCTGATGATAGGGCAAATGTTTACATACACCCCATGGTTAGTTGGTTCATTCATTCATTGTCATTTTTACCACTGCTCCATCCTAGTCGGGTCGGGGTGTGTCCTGTGTGTGTGTCCTGTGTGTGTGTCCTGTGTGTGTGTCCTGTGTGTGTGTCCTGTGTGTGTGTCCTGAGTGTGTGTCCTGAGTGTGTGTCCTGTGTGTGTGTCCTGTGTGTGTGTCCTGTGTGTGTGTCCTGTGTCTGTGTCCTGTGTCTGTGTCCTGTGTCTGTGTCCTGAGTGTGTGTCCTGTGTGTGTGTCCTGAGTGTGTGTCCTGTGTGTGTGTCCTGTGTGTGTCCTGTGTGTGTGTCCTGAGTGTGTGTCCTGTGTGTGTGTCCTGTGTGTGTCCTGTGTCTGTGTCCTGTGTCTGTGTCCTGTGTCTGTGTCCTGTGTCTGTGTCCTGAGTGTGTGTCCTGTGTGTGTGTCCTGTGTGTGTGTCCTGTGTGTGTGTCCTGTGTGTGTGTCCTGAGTGTGTGTCCTGTGTGTGTGTCCTGTGTGTGTGTCCTGTGTGTGTGTCCTGTGTGTGTGTCCTGTGTGTGTGTCCTGAGTGTGTGTCCTGTGTGTGTGTCCTGTGTGTGTGTCCTGTGTGTGTGTCCTGAGTGTGTGTCCTGTGTGTGTGTCCTGTGTGTGTGTCCTGAGTGTGTGTCCTGAGTGTGTGTCCTGAGTGTGTGTCCTGTGTGTGTGTCCTGAGTGTGTGTCCTGTGTGTGTGTCCTGAGTGTGTGTCCTGTGTGTGTGTCCTGAGTGTGTGTCCTGTGTGTGTGTCCTGTGTGTGTGTCCTGTGTGTGTGTCCTGAGTGTGTGTCCTGAGTGTGTGTCCTGTGTGTGTGTCCTGAGTTTGTGTCCTGTGTGTGTGTCCTGTGTGTGTGTCCTGTGTGTGTGTCCTGTGTGTGTGTCCTGAGTGTGTGTCCTGTGTGTGTGTCCTGAGTGTGTGTCCTGTGTGTGTGTCCTGAGTGTGTGTCCTGTGTGTGTGTCCTGTGTGTGTGTCCTGAGTGTGTGTCCTGTGTGTGTGTCCTGTGTGTTTGTCCTGTGTGTGTGTCCTGTGTGTGTGTGTCCTGAGTGTGTGTCCTGAGTGTGTGTCCTGTGTGTGTGTCCTGTGTGTGTGTCCTGAGTGTGTGTCCTGTGTGTGTGTGTCCTGAGTGTGTGTCCTGTGTGTGTGTCCTGTGTGTGTGTGTCCTGTGTGTGTGTCCTGTGTGTTTGTCCTGTGTGTGTGTCCTGTGTGTGTGTCCTGAGTGTGTGTCCTGTGTGTGTGTCCTGTGTGTGTGTTCTGTGTGTGTGTCCTGTGTGTGTGTCCTGAGTGTGTGTCCTGAGTGTGTGTCCTGTGTGTGTGTCCTGAGTGTGTGTCCTGTGTGTGTGTCCTGAGTGTGTGTCCTGTGTGTGTGTCCTGAGTGTGTGTCCTGTGTGTGTGTCCTGTGTGTGTGTCCTGTGTGTGTGTGTCCTGTGTGTGTGTCCTGTGTGTTTGTCCTGTGTGTGTGTCCTGTGTGTGTGTCCTGAGTGTGTGTCCTGTGTGTGTGTTCTGTGTGTGTGTCCTGTGTGTGTGTCCCGTGTGTGTGTCCTGAGTGTGTGTCCTGTGTGTGTCCTGTGTGTGTGTCCTGTGTGTGTGTCCTGTGTGTGTGTCCTGAGTGTGTCCTGAGTGTGTGTCCTGAGTGTGTGTCCTGTGTGTGTGTCCTGAGTGTGTGTCCTGTGTGTGTGTCCTGAGTGTGTGTCCTGTGTGTGTGTGTCCTGAGTGTGTGTCCTGTGTGTGTGTCCTGAGTGTGTGTCCTGTGTGTGTCCTGTGTGTGTGTCCTGTGTGTGTGTCCTGTGTGTGTGTCCTGAGTGTGTCCTGAGTGTGTGTCCTGTGTGTGTGTCCTGAGTGTGTGTCCTGTGTGTGTCCTGTGTGTGTGTCCTGTGTGTGTGTCCTGTGTGTGTGTCCTGAGTGTGTCCTGAGTGTGTGTCCTGTGTGTGTGTCCTGAGTGTGTGTCCTGTGTGTGTGTCCCGAGTGTGTGTCCCGAGTGTGTGTCCCGTGTGTGTGTCCTGTGTGTGTGTCCCGAGTGTGTGTCCCGAGTGTGTGTCCCGAGTGTGTGTCCCGTGTGTGTGTCCTGTGTGTGTGTCCCGAGTGTGTGTCCCGTGTGTGTGTCCCGTGTGTGTGTCCCGTGTGTGTGTCCCGAGTGTGTGTTCTCTGTGTTTGTCCTGAGTGTGTGTCCTGTGTGTGTGTCCTGAGTGTGTCCTGTTTGTGTGTCCTGTGTGTGTGTCCTGAGTGTGTGTCCTGAGTGTGTGTCCTGTGTGTGTGTCCTGTGTGTGTGTCCCGGGTGTGTGTCCCGAGTGTGTGTCCCGAGTGTGTGTCCCGTGTGTGTGTCCCGTGTGTGTGTCCCGAGTGTGTGTCCCGTGTGTGTGTCCCGAGTGTGTGTCCCGAGTGTGTGTCCTGTGTGTGTTTCCTGTGTGTGTGTCCTGTGTGTGTGTCCTGAGTGTGTGTCCTGTGTGTGTGTCCTGTGTGTGTGTCCTGAGTGTGTGTCCCGTGTGTGTGTCCTGAGTGTGTGTCCTGAGTGTGTGTCCTGTGTGTGTGTCCTGTGTGTGTGTCCCGTGTGTGTGTCCTGAGTTTGTGTCCTGTGTGTGTGTCCTGAGTGTGTCCTGAGTGTGTGTCCTGAGTTTGTGTCCTGTGTGTGTGTCCTGAGTGTGTGTCCTGTGTGTGTGTCCTGAGTGTGTGTCCTGAGTTTGTGTCCTGAGTGTGTGTCCTGTGTGTGTGTCCTGTGTGTGTGTCCTGAGTGTGTGTCCTGTGTGTGTGTCCTGAGTGTGTGTCCTGTGTGTGTGTCCTGAGTGTGTGTCCTGAGTTTGTGTCCTGAGTGTGTGTCCTGTGTGTGTGTCCTGTGTGTGTGTCCTGTGTGTGTGTCCTGAGTGTGTGTCCTGTGTGTGTGTCCTGAGTTTGTGTCCTGAGTGTGTGTCCTGTGTGTGTGTCCTGTGTGTGTGTCCTGTGTGTGTGTCCTGAGTGTGTGTCCTGTGTGTGTGTCCTGTGTGTGTGTCCCGAGTGTGTGTCCCGAGTGTGTGTCCCGTGTGTGTGTCCTGTGTGTGTGTCCTGAGTGTGTGTCCTGAGTGTGTGTCCTGTGTGTGTGTCCTGTGTGTGTGTCCCGTGTGTGTGTCCTGAGTTTGTGTCCTGTGTGTGTGTCCTGAGTGTGTGTCCTGAGTGTGTGTCATGAGTGTGTGTCCTGTGTGTGTCTTGAGTGTGTTTCCTGTGTGTGTGTCCTGAGTGTGTGTCCTGTGTGTGTGTCCTGAGTGTGTGTCCTGTGTGTGTGTCCTGTGAATGACTGGTGTCCTGCCCAGGGTGATTCATGCCTTTCGTCCCATAAATCGGACAGGACACACTTACTTCTCATTTCTGATTGCTTAATTAGTCGATTCATTGGTTTATTAATTGATTGTTTGGTGTGTTGATTAGTTGAATGATTGGTTCTTCAGTTAATTGGTTTATTAGTTGATTGGTTGGTTGGTTGATTGGTTGATCAGTTTATTCGTTTATTGGTTCATTGTATGAGTGATTTGTTGATTGGTTGATGAGTTTGTTTGTTGGTTGAATGGTTGCTTGGTTGAATGATTAGTTGATTGGTTAATTAGTTGATTGTTTGAATGACTGGTTGTTTGATTGATTAGTTGATTTGTTAATTGGCTGATTGGTTTAATGTTTGGTTGGTTGATCAGTTGATTGGTTTATTGGTTGATTGCTTGAATGATTAGTTGATTGGTTGATTGGTTGATTGGTTTATTGCTTGAATGATTAGTTGATTGGTTGATTCGTTTATTGGTTGATTGGTTGATTAGTTTATTGGTTGATTGGTTGATTAGTTTATTGGTTGATTGGTTGAATGGTTGGTTGGTTGATTAGTTGGTTGGTTGGTTGAATGACTTGCTGATTGGTTGGTTGGTTAATTGATTGGTTAATTAGTTTATTGGTTGCTTAGTTGAATGATTAGTTGGTTGGGTGATCAGTTGTTTGGTTGGTTGATTATTGGTTAATTGGTTAAATGATTGGTTGGTTGATTAGTTTATTGGTTCATTGATTGGTTAATTTGTTGGTTCATTGGGGCGAAAGGCAAGAAACACCCCTGACAGGTCGCCAGTCCATCACAGAACACACACACACTCACCATTCAGTAATTACACCTTTAAATGGCTTTATTTTTATTGGATAACGCTGATCAAGAACAGCTCGGTGGCCCCGGGGGTCACAAACCCCCTTTAATAATCATCACATAAATAATAATACCCATGAATCATCCTGTTTTTCACCAGCGTTCTCGTTATTTCGTACCAAAAAAAGCCTTTTTCTCAGGTTCAGGCGTCTTTAGCTCTCCATGGTGTTTCTCATTGTGCTTCTGAAGAGCTGCTGTTATTTATCAGAGCTAGTGAGGTTGTTCTGACCCTCAGAACCTCTCGCTCTTTTAGGTGCTCGTGAACGTGCTGAACGCTGCACACCCACTGCACACCCACTGCACACCCACTGCACATCCACTGCACACCCACTGCACACCCGGGCCGACGGTCTGGATATGTTTATGATCACCGGTGCGGAGGGTGAATCACTGCTGGATGGAATAAAGAACACCAGCTTGTTTGGCGTCTCATTACAGAATCATACAGATTAATGTGTTTTGTGCTCATGGCACGTTGCAGCTCTAACAGCCCTTACTCTTCTGAGAAGGCTTTCAACATCATTTATTGGTTGATAGGTTGTTTGGTTGAATGGTTGGTTAATTGAGTGGTTGGTTGGTTGGTTGAATAGTTGGTTAGTTGAATGGTTGTTTTGTTGGTTGACTGCTTAATTAATTAATTTATTAGTTGGTTGGTTGACTGGTTATTTGGTTGGTTGATTGTTTGATTTGGTAATTGATTCAATGGTTGATTTGTTGATTGATTATTGGATTGGTTGGTTAATTGGTTGGTTGGTTGGTTGATTGGTTGGTTGGCTGATTGATTAGTTGATTTATTGGTTTGTTGGTTGGTTGGTTGGCTGATTGATTGGTTGAGTTATTAGATGATTGCTTGTTTGGTTGGTTGATCGATAAATTAATTAATTGATTATTGGACTGGTTGGTTAATTGGTTGATTGATTGATTACTTTATTGATCCCCAAAGGGTAACAGCAGTGTTACATTAGCACACGAACATCACAAACATCACAAACACATCAATCTAGTCCAAAAAATAGACCGAAGGTAGTTTAAATTTAAAAGAAAATAAAAATAATACAGCTGTAGGTCTGTAAGAATAAACTGTGCAGTTTAAACACATGGGTGTGCTGTCTGAATAGAACCTTCCAGAATAGAACTGGGGTTTGTTGTGGAAAAGACCAGTTGCCCATGATGATGATGATTATGATGATGATGGGAGTAACAACCGATTTAGAGACAGTGAGACGTCGTGACCGAGGGACCGGTGATGGTAAGTCATGGTGAATCACACACTGGTGCAGGTTGGCAAAGACGCAGGAGCAGCGCTGATTCGATCTGCAGGGTAGCGAGGAGCTAGTGTGTGGGGGGGGCGGGGGTCGAGTCGGGGCCTTTCTGCTTGTTTGGGCGATTAGTACAGTGGCAGGAGACGGGTTTCTCTGTCGACCCCCAACTCGACTTCCTCCCTGTTACTGCTCATGGCCTCTGCTGCGAAAGCTTGTTTCCAAAAATGTTGGGACGTTTTGTAGAATGTAATTAGAAACTGTAAAAGAATCTGCGGCCTGTTCATTTGGTCGACACTTGAATATCTTGTATGAACATGTAAACAAATAACCAGAGTTATTTACTACCGCAGGAGAAGCTCCTGACTTTGAGAAGGTGGATCTAGCCGGACGTCCTCCGATGTAATTAAACGCCGACCCGGAGACGCGTCCGCATGATGAGGCGCGGACGTCTCTGATCCTCTTTGACGCGTCTCGTCTCGGAGTCGGAAGGGCAGGGGGACGAACTCGCGACCCGCCTGCGTGTTTATTTTCCCATTTATTTTCCAATTCCGTTCGCTCATCCTTTCTGCACTGGGATTTGGGTTGTGCTCGTATCTTGATTGAGTTTGCTGAGTTTTAGAAGGGTAGGAAACAGACACTGTATGGCCAAAAGTATTTGGACACCTGACCAAGAGCTTGTCGGACGTCCCGTGACTTTGAGGTATGTCTGTGTATGGGAATTTGTGCCCATTTAGTCGAAAGGCGACAAGCTTATGTAGGGAGAAAGCCTCAGTTGACGTTACGGTTCATTCCAAAGCTGTTCAGTCTGGGCTCCGTGCAGGGCGCTGGAGTTTCTTTGGAGCTGTTCTTTACATCGTTATAGGGGCGCAGTCATGCTGGAACAGAAAAGAACCTTCCCTAAACTGTTGCTGCAAAATCGGAAGCGCGTATTTCCCTTATACAACAGATTTATTACACCTGTGAGCAACTGATGTGGCTGATGTGGTTTCCAATACTTTTGTCCATACACAGACATTGGTACTGGAGTTCAACACGATGCTGTATGATGTCTCAGGTGTCCACATAATTAAAATCTACCCATATTCTTGGCAGTAAGTCGTGTTAAGGCTTTTCTTCAACCCCCCACCCCGTTCCCCGGTGTAATCTAACCAATTATCACCTTTTAAACCAGCTATTAGTTGTCAGAATTGAATCGTTGACGTGGGAGGTGATGCTGATTCTCACAGACAGGCTTTTCCAGTATAAATATGGCCATGAGCGTGGGCACCGGAAACTCAGGACCCGGTGGTGACACTGGTCTGGCTGGGCGTTCATCACACAGCTTTCCAGATCTAGTGAATTGGATCTTCCCTCACTACTCAGTCAGATCATCACTCAGAATTAAGGCGCCTCAGTAGGCAGCATTTTAAGGAATCTAAGAATTTAGTGATCCCCGGTAAAGAGGACTGGACACAGACAGAAAGAAAAACAGAAGCGTCATCTGTCCCTTGCCCCCTTCTTACGCTCCCGTGCCCTTCCTCGACCCCTCCGCTCCAAACCCGGACAGTCTCTCATTATTCCCTAATTGGACCGTATTTTCATGGGTCCGTTCGGCGGCCGATAACTAGCGTGAGCAGCCAGCGGACTGTACGCTTCCCGATCCTGTTATTACTGCTGATATTTACAAACGGCTTACAAACTACGACAGGATTAAATTGAATTTAATAAAGATATTATAATATTTTAACAGTTTTAACTGCTTTAGGTACTCGAGGGTTCTCCCCTCCCGTCCGCCCGTGTGGGGTCAACACATAATTGTTTACACAAAACAATAGGATAAACTGTGATGTCACGTCTAGACGGAATGCAAATGAACGAGTGTGTAGAAATTAACGAGCTTGTGTTTTATAAACACACACGATAATCAGAAGACCTCTGTTATTGTGTTATTGTGAAGATTGAGTTATTGTGTCTGGATTTTAATCACTAGACTAAACAAAGCGTCTTTAATTCACGACTAATTTTTATTACCGACAAAAACCTGTGAAAACCAGAATTATTATTATTATTATTACTATACTATACTATAATTATATTATTATTATTACTGTTATTATTATTTTATTATTATTATATTTAAATTTATTACCATTACGATTATTATTATTATTATTATTAGTATTAATATTATTATTAGGTTTAAATTTATTACCATATTATTATTATTATCATTATTATTATTGTTATTATTATTATTATTAATATTATTTTTATTATATTAAAATATATTACTGTATTATTATTATCATTTTTTTTATTGTTGTTATTATTATAATTAATATTATTATTATTACTATACTATAATTATGTTATTATTTCATCATTATTATTATTATTATATTTAAATGTATTACCATATTATTATTGTTAATAACATTATTACTATTTTATTATAATTATATTATTATAATTATTGTATTAATATTGTTATTGATGTTGTTGCTTTAATATTATTTTTATTGTTATTCTTGTTTTATTATTATGATTAATATTTTTATTATTTAATAAACAGACGTGTGTGTGCAGTGTTTGCTTTGCTGATTTTCTTTGTTAATTTGATCTGTTTAATGTTATTGGAAACATCAGGTGGAACTTTGGTAACGATGGAACGTCTGTTCATGACGAGCAGGAGAATCGAACAGCTGTGTGTCGTCCCTCCATCCACACTTCATCACTTCTGTGGGATTAGAGGACCAGGGTGAGGGGCTTTTCTGCACCCTCCCCAAATAAACACCACATGACCCAGATACAGCAGGGTCAGAAATGATCTTAAATGAGTGTGTGTGTATAAAATATATAAAATATATATAATGGGTGCAGAGCAGGAAATCACTGATCACTAATGCTAATCCAGTCAGCGCAACAAACTCACTCACACTGTGGGAGAGTCTCCTGAGTTACTGTAGAGTGGTGCGATAAAACAACCAGTGAGCGGCAGTTCTGTAAGCTGAATCGCCTTTTTGAAGAGTGTGAGTTTTTTGCGCTCATTGGGCCCCTAATACCAAGGGGGCAGTGAATGCCATAATCCAGGTAAGTTCAGCTGACCACGTTTGTCCCTTTATGGCCATAATTTGGAGTGAGTGGGTGACAGTGTGTGACACCCTTGGATAAATTAGCACTCTTAACACACGTGTATTTGTCGCGTCCCACCTTATCAGGATGAAGTGGTTACTGATGAATGAATGAATGAGTGTCGTGCAGGCCCTGGACAGGTTCTCCCTCCCCTGTCTTGCAGTGGCTCGTTAGAACAGACGCTCGTTTTGTTCCGGTAACCTCCAGCTCCCTGGGACTCCAGCCACAGGAGGGGGTAAGTAAGGGGGTAAAAGGGGCTTTTGCTGGCCAAACAATATGCTTGTTTGTCCCCCCCCCGACGTTCCCCCAGTTCAGGATCTGATCTGGAAAAGTGGGGATGATGTGTGTGTGTGTGTGTGTGTGTGTAGGGGGGTGTGTTTGGCTTTCCTGTGGTCTTTAGCACAAAGCCATAATTAATGAAATGGTTCGACAAATAGGCTCTCGTACACGACGTGCGGCTCTAAGGTTACTATAGAAACGATAGCGTCGTGTCAAGTGTGTGTGTGAGTGAGTGTGTGAACGAGTGTCCGGGTGAGTGGATGAGTGCGCCGGTGAATGACTGTATTTCGGCGTAATTGTCTCTGTGCTGAATGAGACCGGATCCGGGCTCGCTGATGGATAATTAATAAGTGGGTAATTAATGGGCGGGGTCGTCAATTAGCGCTTTAATTGATTTTCCTGTTAATGTGATTATACACTCAGTGATGTCACAATAACCGCAGTCCTTTGATGTTTCTTTGATCTTGACGTTTTAACCTGTGTATACTTAGTTTAGTTAAAATTCCTCACGTTGAGTCTTTACTAGAAAACTGAAAGTCGGATTTTACAGAAAAAATCTGTCCAGCCGAGCCAGACCAGCGATCAATACCTGATCGATCGGCTCCGATGGGAGACGGATGAGCTTCAAGGACAAATGATCGATTAATAAAGCTGCACGAGCAGAAAATCATTACGTTTAATCACATTTATTTAAATACGAGTCTGTTTTATATGGTCCAGTGTTCCAGGTATGAACTAATAATAACGTAATATTTTAATTTAATTACTGATGAGAATTTTTCAGTTCTTAAAGAAAATTCTGGACAGTTTATATGTATATATCTAGAAAAATTTAAATTGTATTAAGTTCTTTTCCTAAATCTGGTTGTGACATCTTTCTGTACTGTAAATCTGTCCACAAAAATATTTCCATAATTTTGGAAATTTCCATAAATCTGGGGACACCACTTGATACCACTCTCCAGATCCCTCTAGAGGGTTAGGGTCTTCAGCCCAAGACTTGTCTAGAACTGCACACTTGATGTTCCCCTTCAGAGCTTTGAGCCTAAAGTTCCAGTCTAGAATTTCCGTTTTAATGTTCTCCTTTAGAGGTTGGGCCTAATGTTCTAGTCCAGAATTCTAGGCTTGATGCCTGATGTTTCCCTCTAGAGCCTGGTGCCAAAAGTTCCAGCAATCTTGATGTTTCCCTTTAGAGCTTTGGGCCTAAAGATCCAGTCTACAATTTTAGGCTTGATGTTCCCTTTCAGAGCTCGGCCCCTAAGGTTCCAGTCTAGAACTACAGTCTTGATGTTTCCCTTCAGAGTTCCAGTCTGGAATTCTAGGCTTGCTGTTTCTCTCTAGAGTTTTGGGCCTAAATTTTCAGTCTAGAATTTCAGGTCTCAGGCTTGATGTTCCACCTTTAGGAGTGTTGGGCTTAAAGATCCAGCCTTAAGCTCCCTCTAAATTTGCCATCTTGATGTTTCCTTCTAGAGCTTTGAGACAAAAGTTCTAATCTAGAATTCTAGGCTTCATGCTAAATGTTTCCTTCTAGAGCTTTGGGCCTAAATTTCCAGTCTACAGTTTCAAGCTTGATGTTCCATTTTTGGAGCGTAAGGCTTAAGAACCAGTCTAGAATTTTAGGCTTTAATTTAAGGATCCTCTGGAATTGCAATGATGATGTTTCACTCTAGAGCTTTGGGCCTAAAGATTCAGTCTAGAAGTCCAGTCTTGATGTTTCCTTTAAAGCTGTGGTTTTAGTCTAGAATTTAGGCTTGTTGTTTCCTTCTTGGCCTTTGGGCCCAAAGTTCTGGTCTAGAATTGCAGTCTTGATGCTAGATGTTTCCCTCTAGAACTTTGAGCCTGGGTGCACAGGTACGTTGATTTATCTACATGTTTAGAACATTTTGAATGACTAAAACTTCATTCTGTAGAATCTTTAATATCTCTGGACCAGTTCTTAATTCGAGGTTGTTTGTTTGTTCCTTCTTTGACTGGGTTAAAAAAGTGGTTTGAGTTCAAAATGAAACTTGGCAGTTTGGCGGACAAGTTCGAGTCAGTTTGTGTAAAGTTCTGCTGGCATGATGCAGAGGGTGGAGTGTGTGTGTGTGTGTGTGAGTGTGTTTGTGTTTTTGTTTGTTTAGTGGTGTGTGTGTGTGTGTGTGTGTATGTGATGGCAAAAGACAAAACTCCCTCCATCGCACCCCTCGTTCCCTTCTCGCAGCCCCCGAGCCAAAACAACAGGCTCTAAACAGCTTGAGCCGCCCCTCCCGAGCGCAGAAGTGGCCCATTTTCTTCTCTTTTGAATCTGACATTTTTGGCACATTAAAAATTGGACATTAATAAATTAAAAGTAACGAAGTGACATGAAAGTGGAAGAAGTCAGATGCTACAATGCAGGCGAGCATAAAAGCAACATAAAAGGGAAAAAAACTTTGTTTAGCTCCAATTAGCTCAACACTTTTTCTTTGTAAACCTTTAAAGGACGTTTCCTCGCGTCCGATTACTCCACTGGATTCTAAATAATTCAAAGGTGGGGGGGGGGGGGGGGGGGGGGTCTTGTGTACTGTGATCATAAACATTGGAACATTTTCAATTTTTTTGTATTTTCAGTTCTTCAGAATCACTGACCTAATGGACATGGTGGTTTAAAGTCTCAAAAGTTCTGGTCGGAAGTTCCTAACCAAAGATCCCACCTAAAGTTCCAGTCTAGAATTCAAGGCTTGATGTTTTCTCCAAAAGCTTTAAGCCCAAAGTTCCTGTTCAGAGTTCCTATCTTTATAATCCTTCCGAATATTTCCCCCTAAAGGTTTAAGCTTAATGTTCCAGTCTAAAATTCCAATTTAAATTCCAGTCTTGATGTTTCCCTCCAGAATTTTGGGCCTAATGTTCCAGTTTAGAATTTCAGTCTCTAGAGCTTAAGGCCTAAAGTTCCAGTCTAGAATTGCTATTTGAATTCCAGTTCTGATGTTTCTATCTAGAACCTTAGCCAAAGGCTCCAGTCTAGAATTCCAAGCTTGAGCTCTATAGTTCCAGTGTAGAATTCCAGTTTGAATTCCAGTCTTGATGTTTCTCTTAAAGAGTGTGGGGCCTAAAGCTTCAGTCTAGAACTTCAAGTTTTAAAGCCTAAAGTTCCAGTCTAGATTTCCAGTCTTAATTTTTCCTTCTAAAACTTTGGCCCAAAGCTCCAGTCTGGAGGTTCCAAGTTCCAAGGTTGTTGTTTCTCTTAAGAACCTCGGGTCTGAAGTTTCGGTCTAGAACTCAAAGCTTTTTACTAAAGTTCCAGTCTAGAATGCCAGTCTCTAGAGCTTAAGGCCTAAAGTTTCAGTTTTGGTGTTTCTATCAAGAACTTTAGCCCAAGGTTCCAGTCTAGAATTCCAAGCTTGAGGCCTAGGGATCAAGTCCAGAATTCCAGTGTTGATGTTTCCTCTCTAGAGTTTTGGCCTAAAGTTCCAGTCCAGATTTCCAGTCTTAATTTTTCCTCTAGAACTTTGGCCCAGGGTTCAAGTCTTGAAGAGTTTAGGAGAAGAGAGGGTTAAAGTTTCTTCTCCAACTCCAAACTTGGGCCTAAAGTTCCAGTCCAGAATTTCAATTTAAATTCCAGTCTTGATGTTTCCCTCTAGAACTTTGGGCCTTGCTTTAAGTTTTCATCTACAATCAAGCTTCGAGTTTTCCACCTAGGATCCCAATCAAGACATTTACCTACAGTTCGAAGACCACGTCATAGCAGTAAAATTAAAAATAAAGTTCCAGGACTCCTAAACAATGTTCCAGGACTGTCAGTAACGGTTCTGTCCAAATATTTGGCTGGAATAATTATCACGGCTTATAGTTCCAGTCCAAAATTCTTCATTTCTTACCTGAAACTTTGCATTTTATCCAGATTATTCAAATTTGTTCATTTAATTTGAGGTCAAAATTATTAAAAGAAAGCGTCTTTCACGATGATCAGTCTGGGCATCGGTCCTGGCATCTCTTCAGTGTTGGTGTAACCTGCCAGCGTGTGGGCAAAACTGGGCCAGGAGCTTTGGGTTCTCTTCCAAGGATAGGCGGGTTCTCCGCGAAGTTCTCGATGAAAGATCGGAACGATGGTGCCACGTCCGTGGAGGGGAAGGGTGGAGAACGTCTCCGAAAGAGGGGCGTCTGAGAAAAAAAGGAAAAACTTCAAAAACAAGAGATACAAACAAGCTAAAATAAAGAAGCAGCCGAGGCTCCGAGGTCCTTCGGCTAATTACCCACATTTGCATTCGTTAACGAAGCCTAACGAGAAGATTTTCAATAGTTTGTTTTTCCCTTAATATAAATATTTCCTTTTCATTGTCGTCACATGGTTGAAGACCCCTCCCCTCTTATGTATTTCTGTTTTCGGATATACTTTGTGGCCGAAAGTATGTGGACACCCATGTTTCTAACTGGGGTTTCGAACGGCATCACATCATCGGTGGGTATCGGTGGGTGATGGGCAGTGTAGGCGGGATGTGGGGGTGTGGGGGGAGTGGGGGGTTCACTGGTCCACCACTTGCCAAACTCAGCCAGATGGCCCGTCTCTTTAACGGTTTGATCGGGCACGCGTAGCATCGTTAAACGTAGTGACATCACAAAATGTCCATATTGTGCGCATACTTAATTAATTAATCGGCCCTTGGCATCGCCTGGCATCGCCTTCGGTCCGGGGTCCAGGACGGCGCCTCACATCCTCACTGCCTTAGTACATAAACCCAAAGCTGATAGCGTTTCAGAGCTTAAAGTTTCTACAGAAACACAACATCTTCAAAGAGCTAGAAGGAGAGCTAGGACTCCACCGGACCACAATGAGAACAACCATCCCCAAATTATGGAAACTCGGAACCCTTGTAGATCTACCCAGGAGTGGCTCAGGTTCCCAAAGACGCACTCCAAAACTTTGTGGACGGTCTTTCCAAAAGAGTGGAGGCTGTTAAAGCTGCAAATGTTGAGCCAAAATCCATCAAGCTCTCGTGTCAACACTTTTTGTCTTGTAGTCTTATAGACAGTATATAATATATAAGTGACATGAGGTTGCATGTAGATGTGTGTAGCGATTAAACGATATATGTGGGAGGGGTTTGGGGGGGTTTGGGGAAAGGGGGGGGGGGTCAGACTGAGCCAGGGATTGTGGGAAAGCTTCTGACCAGCGGGATGTATTAATCCGCCCCTGCGCTTATCGCGGTGACAAGTTGATTGTTATGTGGTCTTCAGCCGAGCTTAATCACGAGTTATGATCAGATTTGGACCCGTCCGAGTGTCATTAGGATAAAGTGGGTTTGGGTGGGTTTGGGTGGGAGGGGTCAGTGGGAAGGGTGAAGGGGTATTAATGGTCTCCCCCCCACTGGTGTTTTTGTCTGTGGATGGTAAATGATGTCATTATGTGTACGAGTAAATCAGACATAATTAGTGGAGGGAGTAATCGCAGCTTAATCGGATTTCCCGGCGAGTTCTCGCTGATCTTAGATGGACGTTCTCGCCCAATCTCCTACGAATCAAGAGGCAAAAAGATCACAATCTGATTTTAGCCCTCATACCTCATAGAGAACAGTTCCGGGTCTGATCTGGACTCCTAAACCAAGAGAACAGCTCCGGGTCTGATCTGCACTGTTATAAATCAAAAGAACAGTTCTGGGTCTGATCTGAATTCTTAAACCAAGAGAACAGTTCCGGGTCTGATCTGCACTGTTATAAACCAAGAGAACAGTTCCGGGTCTGATCTGCATTGTTATAAACCAAGAGAACAGTTCCGGGTCTGATCTAAATTCTTAAACCAAGAGAACAGTTCTGGGTCTGATCTGGACTCCTAAGCCAAAAGAACAGTTCCGGGTCTGATCTGGAGTTTTAAACCAAGAGAGCAGATCCGGGTCTGATCTGCTCTGTTATAAACCCAGAGAACAGTTCCGGGTCTGATCTAAATTCTTAAACCAAGAGAACAGTTCCGGGTCTGATCTGGACTTCTAAACCAAGAGAACAATTTCAGGTCTGATCTGGACTCCTAAACCAAGAGATCAGTTCCGGGTCTGATCTAGAGTTTTAAACCAAGAGATCAGTCCTATGTCTGATCTGGACTCCTAAACCAAGAGAACAGTTCCAGGTCTGATCTGGACTCCTAAACCTAGAGAACAGTTCCAGGTCTGATCTGGACTCCTAAACCTAGAGAACAGTTCCGGGTCTGATCTGGACTCCTAAACCTAGAGAACAGTTCCGGGTCTGATCTGAATCTTTAAACTGATGGGCAGTAACACAACGCTGGTCTTTTCTTCATGGCTGTTACTGCTCTTTTGAAAAAGGCTTTCCACAAGATTTTGGAGTGTGTCTGTGGGAATGTAGGCCCAGATGTTCCAGCTTGTGCTGCTTAAGGTGGTGTTCCTAATTCTTAAGGTGGTAGGACTAACGTAGTGATTGTACGTTTCAGCGTTAAGCAGTCCGTTTGTCGGATCGCGAGGGTGACCTGCGGGGCAAAGCCGTCCAGCAGAAGAAAAGCCCGGGCGAGGTGGTGTGTGCCAGGCCGGGCGTGCAGGCCATTCATGTGCAACAGACCGAACTGTGTATGCGGGAACGTCTAGACGACCCGGAGAGCAGCACGTCGCTAACTCTGAATAGAGCGCTTTTTTTAATGCGGGGGGCTACACGTCTCAGGAAGCTGCTAACACGTCGTTGCTTCATTTAGCGGTCAGCTGAGGCCAGTTGCCTTAGCATAAAAATGCGCTCATTCGTTGTCTGTTTGTCCGCCACTTTATCCTGGTCAGGGTTGCTGTAGGTCTGGTTTACTGAACAGGTCGGCAGTCCATCTTGGGGCAACAGAGTAGCTCTAATTAGCCACACAGACATTTAGCAAACAAGGGATCGTCCTGCCCTGCGTCCAGTGTATCCTTCCACATTTTACGGTTGTGGCGTTGAGGTCGAATCCCCCTCCCTCTGAGAGGTTAGTCCTTGACTCAGCGGGAGAAATTCTCCCCAGATTGATGATTGGATGCATCCATTATTGATGATGTCCTGATGTGACTAATCAAGCTCGTTGAGCCTCGCTCTCTCTCGGCCTCCTCCGTTTCTCTTCCCCGCGTTCGAACCCGTAACAGCATCCGCCACGACATTCTAATCGCCGCGCGCGTGATGAATATTTATAGCGGGCGCAGAATTCTGCGTTTCATATTCATGACCTTTTTTTGTTTTTGTTTTGCTCTTTTATCTGCGGGGGATTTTTTATCTCCGCTGATTTAATTAGATCACAGACGAGGTGAGTAGAAGGTTCACAGAGAGGAGGAAACCACAACCTGAACCAACGTCCGAGGGATGAACTGGAATGTCGACTGTGAGTTAGTCCTTATTGCCCAGTATTAATGCCTGTTAAACGCTTCATATATGTCTGGTGGAGATCAGAGACTTTCTAATAGATTTTAAAACATGACTGCAAAGCTCGACATTATTATTGGGCAATTAGGGCTGACTCACAGTCGACATTCCAGTTCATCCTAAAAGTTTAAAGTCCTAAAAAAAAGGATTTCTTTAACTGGACCCCACAAAGGCTCTTGACCAAATGGACACAACCATGTTGTAATAGGCAGAAGTGACCAGGGGTGGTGGCATTATTATTATTATTATTTTAACAATATAAGACAATATTATTATTATTATTATTATTATTATTATTATTATTTTAATACTATAAGACAATATTATTATTATTATTATTATTATTATTATTTAATTTATTTTCTTCTTCTTCTTCTTATTATTATTATTATTATTTTAATACTATAAGACAATATTATTATTATTATTTAATTTATTTTATTATTATTATTATTATTATTATTTTGATACTATAAGACAATATTATTATTATTATTATTATTATTATTATTATTATTATTATTATATTATATTATATTAATGCTATAAGACAGTGTTTGGACCTCATGACTAAAGGTTACATGAAGCCTCCAGTATTTAAAGGATAAAATATGTAAATTAGCTGTAAATAAACGCCCCAAATTTTTAAAGGTCAGAGTGTATAAAATACTTTCGAGGATTTGTAGGAAAACACACGTCCAGTTGTGTGTGTGTGTGTATATATAAGGTGCATGGGATCTCTGCAGCAGTGTGTAAATGCGTGTGTGTATGCATGTGTTAGTCTATAAAGGGTGTGTGTGTGTCTGTGTTAGTTTATTTAAGGATTGTGTGTGTTAATGAGTTGTGTTTACGTGTGTGTTAGTGTATAGAAGTGTGTATGTGTGTGTGTATGTATGTATGTATGTGTGTGTGTGTTAGTGTATATAAAGTGTGTAAAATGTATGTGTGTGTGTATAAGGTGTATGGGATCCCTGCAGCAGTGTGTAAATGTGTGTGTGTTGGTGTACATAAGGTGTGTGTGTATTTTAGTGTATATACGTGTGTGTGTGTGTGTGTGTGTGTGTGTGTATTGTATGTAGTGAGAGCAGGTAATGGATTGACCGAGGTGCATTATGGGACATGTGATGTTAAGAATCTGCCCTCTGGTGCCTCGCACCGTCTCTTTCAGCTCCCCTCTGGATTCGTCTTCTCTCTCGGCCGGCGTTTAGCCGCGAGCGGCGGATCACCGTCGGTCCGCCGAGGATCCGGCGATTACACTCTCGTCCTCTCTCGCTCTCTCTCTCCACGCAGCCACAGGGGCTTCCATTAGTCCCACCACCTGCTGTGACCCCCCCACCCCGACCCCGACCCCGCCCGGGTCTCAAAGCAAACCTCCCTCTGAACCTTCCTCCTGATCTTCCCGTCTTTAACTCGCTAGTTTGTATCCTCTTCATCTTTATTCACCTCTTTTAACCCTCTTCGTCCTCTTATTACCTGCATTACACATTTATCAACCATCTACAGGAAACGTGTGAATATGAGACACAGAATAAGGGGTGAAGCTTCTGCCCCTGTCCCAGTCCCTGTCCACATACACACCCCCCCTCTCCTGGTACCCCTCGGACTCGCCGCTCGAAGACGAGGCGATGCGCCGCAATTACTTTAATTGGTTGTGACTTCTTCATTTACATGACAAGTGTGAGCACATCCTGGGAAACAACGGTCTGTTTCTCCTGGAAAAGGGAGCCGCGGGTCGGCGTGGGACACCGAAGCGGGGGCACGAGGTTCGGCAGGGGGCGACATGGGGGGGGGGTCGTTGGACACGGCTGAGCGGAATCTCAGGCTGCCCAAGCGATTCAAACCAGCGTGTCCAAGACAGTGTAGTACAGCCCTGCTCTCCATTCATGTCTAGCCTAGTGGGTGGAGCTTAGCTCTGCCAGGCAGCCACTGTCGGGCCCTTTAGCAAGGCCCCTAACTCTCTCGGCTCCAGACTGACCCCGCGCTCTGACCCCAGATTCTAAACGAGCTGGGATACACGGAAAAATAATTTCATTGTACTGAACACGTGTAAATGTATATATGACAAATAAAGGCGTTATATAAAGGCAACAGTTTAGGGAAGGTCTTTTCCAGTCCCGTTCCTGAGCACAGAGCAAGCAGAAATCCTGAAGTGGCTCCCGTGTGCGTAGGCACAAAGCCGCCTTTGTGGCACATACGAGGGAGCTCTCTAAACCCAGCGCTCCGTCGGTGGCCGAGCGGGCGATACCCGCACACCCCCGGTCTACGTTTTCAGCGGGCACAAAGAGAAAGAAGGGCGAGGTGAGCGCCAGGCTGAAGAGGGAGGTGTAACTCTAGGCGGCTGTTTCGGGTTGATTGAGGTCCGGTGCTGCTTTTCTTTTCTCAGAAGCTCATCATTCTGACTGGTGTCTACATACTTTTGACCATATAGTGCACGTGTCTTACAAACGTACGCCAAGTTTTGACCTCAACTTTTTCAAATATGACTACAAATGTATGTTAAAATGTAATATTACAGATTCTAAGGACACTTCTAGTCCTGCTACTGTTTTTTTGGTCCTGTTTCCAGTGACTCGGGCAGCCACAACAACTTTTTGACCTCATCGTATATCGATCAGCTTGTGAAACCTCAGACCTATTTTATACACTTTATACATTTATTTAAAAAAAAAATGACATTACAGGTTTTGAGGACACTTCTAGCCCCGCTGCTGTTGGTTTTGCTCTTGTTTCCAGTGACTCGGGCAACCACGACCACTTTTTAACCTCAGCTTTTTTAAATCTGACTATAAATGTATGTAAAATTTTAATATTACAGATTTTGAGGACACTTCTAGTCCTGCTACTGTTGTTGTTGCTCCTGTTTCTAGTGACCCGGGCAGCCACAACAACTTTTTGACCTCTTCGTATATCGATCAGCTTGTGAAACCTCAGAACTTCATCAAACAACGCGTCCCGCACTAGAAACCTGGCAGAATTAGCCAAACTTCTCTTCTCTTGTCGCTCATCTCCTTCCACCCATCCCTCCATCTCTCTCCGGGCTTGTTGGCTTTTTTAATAG